>NC_056725.1:86854889-86914889 GCF_019279795.1 Protopterus annectens
AGGTAGGAAGTTCCCTTGCTTACCAGTGGGAGTGGGAAGCATTGAGCTGCCTGTTGGTCCGGGAGCTTGCTGATCCCTGGACTTTGTTTGCAGTTCCTGTTACTGATTCTTTGCCAGATTTGGAAGTAGGAAGTTCCCTTACTTACCAGTGGGAGTGGGAAGCATTGAGCTGCCTGTTGGTCCAGTTTTGTGAGGTTTCAGCCAGTAACTTGTAGTCTATTGGTCGTTTTGGGCCAGTTCCTAGCTTCTTTCAGCCCCCTGATATAAAATACGCTAAGCGGCGTTTTCAGCTTGTACCTACTCAGCACAGATCCTCGTGGTGGCCAGCAGAGTAATCCAAGCTTCAGAGAGCTAAAAAAGTGACTTTACCTGATTTAAGTATATTTTTTGTGGCTTTCCACTTCTATTTATCTAGCAACTGTATTTTGCCTGCTTGCTGATATATTGTTACTGTTTTCTGCATTTATTCTGTTATTGCACTTGAATTCTCAGTTTGTTACTTTTAAAATCTGTAATTGTTGCAAATTGTTTGTGTAGGCTGTGATAGCCGATTCATAGCAACAATAAGTGTCTACTGTATCTGTTTCTGCTTGTTTCTGAAAAAAAAATATCTCTTGTTTTCCCACCTTACTGAGCTAGAGTAGTCCAGTTTCAGAGCTTGCTGATCCCTGGACTTTGTTTGCAGTTCCTGTTACTGATTCTTTGCCAATTTTGGAGGTAGGAAGTTCCCTTGCTTACCAGTGGGAGTGGGAAGCATTGAGCTGCCTGTTGGTCCAGTTTTGTGAGGTTTCAACCAGTAACTTGTAGTCTATTGGTCGTTTTGGGCCAGTTCCTAGCTTCTTTCAGCCCCCTGATATAAAACACGCTAAACGCGCGTTTTTCAGCTTGTACCTACTCAGCACAGATCCTCGTGGTGGCCAGCAGAGAAATCCAAGCTTCAGAGAGCTAAAAAAGCGACTATACCTGATTTAAGTATATTTTTTGTGGCTTTCCACTTCTATTTATCTAGCAACTGTATTTCGCCTGCTTGCTGATACATTGTTATTGTTTTTCTGCATTTATTCTGTTATTGCACTTGAATTCTCAGTTTGTTACTTTTAAAATCTGTCATTCTTGCAAATTGTTTGTGTAGGCTGTGATAGCCGATTTATAGCATTTATAAGTGTCTACTGTATCTGTTTCTGCTTGTTTCTGAAAAAAAAATATCTCTTGTTTTCCCGCCTTACTGAGCTAGAGTAGTCCAGTTTCAGAGCTTGCTGATCCCTGGACTTTGTTTGCAGTTCCTGTTACTGATTCTTTGCCAGATTTGGAAGTAGGAAGTTCCCTTGCTTACCAGTGGGAGTGGGAAGCATTGAGCTGCCTGTTGGTCCAGTTTTGTGAGGTTTCAGCCAGTAACTTGTAGTCTATTGGTCGTTTTGGGCCAGTTCCTAGCTTCTTTCAGCCCCCTGATATAAAACACGCTAAACGCGCGTTTTTCAGCTTGTACCTACTCAGCACAGATCCTCGTGGTGGCCAGCAGAGTAATCCAAGCTTCAGAGAGCTAAAAAACTGACTTTACCTGATTTAAGTATATTTTTTGTGGCTTTCCACTTCTATTTATCTAGGAACTGTATTTCACCTGCTTGCTGATACATTGTTATTGTTTTTGTGCATTTATTCTATTGCACTTGAATTCTCAGTTTGTTACTTTTAAAATCTGTAATTGTTGCAAATTGTTTGTGTAGGCTGTGATAGCGATTTATAGCATTTATAAGTGTCTACTGTATCTGTTTCTGCTTGTTTCTGAAAAAAAAAAAATATCTCTTGTTTTCCCGCCTTACTGAGCTAGAGTAGTCCAGTTTTAGAGCTTGCTGATCCCTGGACTTTGTTTGCAGTTCCTGTTACTGATTCTTTGCCAAATTTGGAGGTAGGAAGTTCCCTTGCTTACCAGTGGGAGTGGGAAGCATTGAGCTGCCTGTTGGTCCAGTTTTGTGAGGTTTCAGCCAGTAACTTGTAGTCTATTGGTCGTTTTGGGCCAGTTCCTAGCTTCTTTCAGCCCCCTGATATAAAACACGCTAAACGTGCGTTTTTCAGCTTGTACCTACTCAGCACAGATCCTCGTGGTGGCCAGCAGAGTAATACAAGCTTCAGAGAGCTAAAAAAGCGACTTTACCTGATTTAAGTATATTTTTTGTGGCTTTCCACTTCTATTTATCTAGCAACTGTATTTCGCCTGCTTGCTGATACATTGTTATTGTTTTTGTGCATGTATTCTGTTATTGCACTTGAATTCTCAGTTTGTTACTTTTAAAATCTGTAATTGTTGCAAATTGTTTGTGTAGGCTGTGATAGCCGATTTATAGCATTTATAAGTGTCTACTGTATCTGTTTCTGCTTGTTTCTGAAAAAAAAAAAAAAATATATATCTCTTGTTTTCCCGCCTTACTGAGCTAGAGTAGTCCAGTTTCAGAGCTTGCTGATCCCTGGACTTTGTTTGCAGTTCCTGGTACTGATTCTTTGCCAAATTTGGAGGTAGGAAGTTCCCTTGCTTACCAGTGGGAGTGGGAAGCATTGAGCTGCCTGTTGGTCCAGTTTTGTGAGGTTTCAGCCAGTAACTTGTAGTCTATTGGTCGTTTTGGGCCAGTTCCTAGCTTCTTTCAGCCCCCTGATATAAAACACGCTAAACGCGCATTTTCAGCTTGTACCTACTCAGCACAGATACTCGTGGTGGCCAGCAGAGTAATCCAAGCTTCAGAGAGCTGAAAAAGCGACTTTACCTGATTTAAGTATATTTTTGTGGCTTTCCCACTTCTAATTACCTAGCAACTGTATTTCGCCTGCTTGCTGATACATTGTTATTGTTTTGTGCATTTATTCTGTTATTGCACTTGAATTCTCAGTTTGTTACTTTTAAAATCTGTAATTGTTGCAAGTTGTTTGTGTAGGCTGTGATAGCCGATTTATAGCATTCATAAGTGTCTACTGTATCTGTTTCTGCTTGTTTCTGAAAAAAAAAATATATCTCTTGTTTTCCCACCTTACTGAGCTAGAGTAGTCCAGTTTCAGAGCTTGCTGATCCCTGGACTTTGTTTGCAGTTCCTGTTACTGATTCTTTGCCAGATTTGGAAGTAGGAAGTTCCCTTGCTTACCAGTGGGAGTGGGAAGCATTGAGCTGCCTGTTGGTCCAGTTTTGTGAGATTTCAGCCAGTAACTTGTAGTCTATTGGTCGTTTTGGGCCAGTTCCTAGCTTCTTTCAGCCCCCTGATATAAAACACGCTAAACGCGCGTTTTTCAGCTTGTACCTACTTAGCACAGATCCTCGTGGTGGCCAGCAGAGTAATCCAAGCTTCAGAGAGCTAAAAAAGCGACTTTACCTGATTTAAGTATATTTTTTGTGGCTTTCCACTTCTATTTATCTAGCAACTGTATTTTGATTGCTTGCTGATACATTGTTATTGTTTTTGTGCATTTATTCTGTTATTGCACTTGAATTCTCAGTTTGTTACTTTTAAAATCTGTAATTGTTGCAAATTGTTTGTGTAGGCTGTGATAGCAGATTTATAGCATTTATAAGTGTCTACTGTATCTGTTTCTGCTTGTTTCTGAAAAAAAAAATATCTCTTGTTTTCCCACCTTTCTGAGCTAGAGTAGTCCAGTTTCAGAGCTTGCTGATCCCTGGACTTTGTTTGCAGTTCCTGTTACAGATTCTTTGCCAAATTTGGAGGTAGGAAGTTCCCTTGCTTACCAGTGGGAGTGGGAAGCATTGAGCTGCCTGTTGGTCCAGTTTTGTGAGGTTTCAGCCAGTAACTTGTAGTCTATTGGTCGTTTTGGGCCAGTTCCTAGCTTCTTTCAGCCCCCTGATATAAAACACGCTAAACGCGCGTTTTTCAGCTTGTACCTACTCAGCACAGATCCTCGTGGTGGCCAGCAGAGTAATCCAAGCTTCAGAGAGCTAAAAGCGACTTTACCTGATTTAAGTATATTTTTTGTGGCTTTCCACTTCTATTTATCTAGCAACTGTATTTCGCCTGCTTGCTGATACATTGTTATTGTTTTTCTGCATTTATTCTGTTATTACACTTGAATTCTCAGTTTGTTACTTTTAAAATCTGTCATTCTTGCAAATTGTTTGTGTAGGCTGTGATAGCCGATTTATAGCATTTATAAGTGTCTACTGTATCTGTTTCTGCTTGTTTCTGAAAAAAAAAAAAATATATCTCTTGTTTTCCCGCCTTACTGAGCTAGAGTAGTCCAGTTTTAGAGCTTGCTGATCCCTGGACTTTGTTTGCAGTTCCTGTTACTGATTCTTTGCCAAATTTGGAGGTAGGAAGTTCCCTTGCTTACCAGTGGGAGTGGGAAGCATTGAGCTGCCTGTTGGTCCAGTTTTGTGAGGTTTCAGCCAGTAACTTGTAGTCTATTGGTCGTTTTGGGCCAGTTCCTAGCTTCTTTCAGCCCCTGATATAAAACACGCTAAACGTGCGTTTTTCAGCTTGTACCTACTCAGCACAGATCCTCGTGGTGGCCAGCAGAGTAATCCAAGCTTCAGAGAGCTAAAAAAGCGACTTTACCTGATTTAAGTATATTTTTTGTGGCTTTCCACTTCTATTTATCTAGGAACTGTATTTCACCTGCTTGCTGATACATTGTTATTGTTTTTGTGCATTTATTCTATTGCACTTGAATTCTCAGTTTGTTACTTTTAAAATCTGTAATTGTTGCAAATTGTTTGTGTAGGCTGTGATAGCCGATTTATAGCATTTATAAGTGTCTACTGTATCTGTTTCTGCTTGTTTCTGAAAAAAAAAAAAAAAATATCTCTTGTTTTCCCGCCTTACTGAGCTAGAGTAGTCCAGTTTCAGAGCTTGCTGATCCCTGGACTTTGTTTGCAGTTCCTGGTACTGATTCTTTGCCAAATTTGGAGGTAGGAAGTTCCCTTGCTTACCAGTGGGAGTGGGAAGCATTGAGCTGCCTGTTGGTCCAGTTTTGTGAGGTTTCAGCCAGTAACTTGTAGTCTATTGGTCGTTTTGGGCCAGTTCCTAGCTTCTTTCAGCCCCCTGATATAAAACACGCTAAACGCGCGTTTTTCAGCTTGTACCTACTTAGCACAGATACTCGTGGTGGCCAGCAGAGTAATCCAAGCTTCAGAGAGCTAAAAAAGCGACTTTACCTGATTTAAGTATATTTTTTGTGGCTTTCCACTTCTATTTATCTAGCAACTGTATTTCGCCTGCTTGCTGATACATTGTTATTGTTTTTGTGCATTTATTCTGTTATTGCACTTGAATTCTCAGTTTGTTACTTTTAAAATCTGTAATTGTTGCAAGTTGTTTGTGTAGGCTGTGATAGCCGATTTATAGCATTTATAAGTGTCTACTGTATCTGTTTCTGCTTGTTTCTGAAAAAAAAAAAATATCTCTTGTTTTTCCACCTTACTGAGCTAGTGTAGTCCAGTTTCAGAGCTTGCTGATCCCTGGACTTTGTTTGCAGTTCCTGTTACTGATTCTTTGCCAGATTTGGAAGTAGGAAGTTCCCTTGCTTACCAGTGGGAGTGGGAAGCATTGAGCTGCCTGTTGGTCCAGTTTTGTGAGATTTCAGCCAGTAACTTGTAGTCTATTGGTCGTTTTGGGCCAGTTCCTAGCTTCTTTCAGCCCCCTGATATAAAACACGCTAAACACGCGTTTTTCAGCTTGTACCTACTCAGCACAGATCCTCGTGGTGGCCAGCAGAGTAATCCAAGCTTCAGAGAGCTAAAAAAGTGACTTTACCTGATTTAAGTATATTTTTTGTGGCTTTCCACTTCTATTTATCTAGCAACTGTATTTTGCCTGCTTGCTGATACATTGTTATTGTTTTTCTGCATTTATTCTGTTATTGCACTTGAATTCTCAGTTTGTTACTTTTAAAATCTGTAATTGTTGCAAATTGTTTGTGTAGGCTGTGATAGCCGATTTATAGCATTTATAAGTGTCTACTGTATCTGTTTCTGCTTGTTTCTGAAAAAAAATATATCTCTTGTTTTCCCACCTTACTGAGCTAGAGTAGTCCAGTTTCAGAGCTTGCTGATCCCTGGACTTTGTTTGCAGTTCCTGTTACTGATTCTTTGCCAGATTTGGAAGTAGGAAGTTCCCTTGCTTACCAGTGGGAGTGGGAAGCATTGAGCTGCCTGTTGGTCCAGTTTTGTGAGGTTTCAGCCAGTAACTTGTAGTCTATTGGTCGTTTTGGGCCAGTTCCTAGCTTCTTTCAGCCCCCTGATATAAAACACGCTAAACGTGCGTTTTTCAGCTTGTACCTACTTAGCACAGATCCTCGTGGTGGCCAGCAGAGTAATCCAAGCTTCAGAGAGCTAAAAAAGCGACTTTACCTGATTTAAGTATATTTTTTGTGGCTTTCCACTTCTGTTTATCTAGCAACTGTATTTTGCCTGCTTGCTGATACATTGTTATTGTTTTTGTGCATTTATTCTGTTATTGCACTTGAATTCTCAGTTTGTTACTTTTAAAATCTGTAATTGTTGCAAATTGTTTGTGTAGGCTGTGATAGCCGATTCATAGCATTTATAAGTGTCTACTGTATCTGTTTCTGCTTGTTTCTGAAAAAAAAAATATCTCTTGTTTTCCCACCTTTCTGAGCTAGAGTAGTCCAGTTTCAGAGCTTGCTGATCCCTGGACTTTGTTTGCAGTTCCTGTTACAGATTCTTTGCCAAATTTGGAGGTAGGAAGTTCCCTTGCTTACCAGTGGGAGTGGGAAGCATTGAGCTGCCTGTTGGTCCAGTTTTGTGAGGTTTCAGCCAGTAACTTGTAGTCTATTGGTCGTTTTGGGCCAGTTCCTAGCTTCTTTCAGCCCCCTGATATAAAACACGCTAAACGTGCGTTTTTCAGCTTGTACCTACTCAGCACAGATCCTCGTGGTGGCCAGCAGAGTAATCCAAGCTTCAGAGAGCTAAAAAAGCGACTTTACCTGATTTAAGTATATTTTTTGTGGCTTTCCACTTCTATTTATCTAACAACTGTATTTCGCCTGCTTGCTGATACATTGTTATTGTTTTTCTGCATTTATTCTGTTATTACACTTGAATTCTCAGTTTGTTACTTTTAAAATCTGTCATTCTTGCAAATTGTTTGTGTAGGCTGTGATAGCCGATTTATAGCATTTATAAGTGTCTACTGTATCTGTTTCTGCTTGTTTCTGAAAAAAAAAATATCTCTTGTTTTCCTGCCTTACTGAGCTAGAGTAGTCCAGTTTCAGAGCTTGCTGATCCCTGGACTTTGTTTGCAGTTCCTGTTACTGATTCTTTGCCAAATTTGGAGGTAGGAAGTTCCCTTGCTTACCAGTGGGAGTGGGAAGCATTGAGCTGCCTGTTGGTCCAGTTTTGTGAGGTTTCAGCCAGTAACTTGTAGTCTATTGGTCGTTTTGGGCCAGTTCCTAGCTTCTTTCAGCCCCCTGATATAAAACACGCTAAACACGTGCTGTTCAGCTTGTACCTACTCAGCACAGATCCTCGTGGTGGCCAGCAGAGTAATCCAAGCTTCAGAGAGCTAAAAGCTGACTTTACCTGATTTAAGTATATTTTTTGTGGCTTTCCACTTCTGTTTATCTAGCAACTGTATTTTGCCTGCTTGCTGATACATTGTTATTGTTTTTCTGCATTTATTCTGTTATTGCACTTGAATTCTCAGTTTGTTACTTTTAAAATCTGTAATTGTTGCAAATTGTTTGTGTAGGCTGTGATAGCCGATTTATAGCATTTATAAGTGTCTACTGTATCTGTTTCTGCTTGTTTCTGAAAAAAAATATCTCTTGTTTTCCCACCTTACTGAGCTAGAGTAGTCCAGTTTCAGAGCTTGCTGATCCCTGGACTTTGTTTGCAGTTCCTGTTACTGATTCTTTGCCAGATTTGGAAGTAGGAAGTTCCCTTGCTTACCAGTGGGAGTGGGAAGCATTGAGCTGCCTGTTGGTCCAGTTTTGTGAGGTTTCAGCCAGTAACTTGTAGTCTATTGGTCGTTTTGGGCCAGTTCCTAGCTTCTTTCAGCCCCCTGATATAAAACACGCTAAACGCGCGTTTGCGCGATTTAGCGCGGAGTTGCCATTGTTGCACACTAGGGCAGCGCCGATTAAGCAGGTTTAAACTATTCGGGCTACCTAAAGTCCACTCTTCAAATTTTCCCTTAAAACTACCTTCCTCGAACTATACTACTGATCTAATCAGCGTATCCTATAACTAAAAAGATCATCTCTACCTGACTCCAAGTAGACTATTCTCTATCTGTTAAACCTAGCACTTGCTCCTACAGTACTTATCACCTTGATACAGCACTCTTGTTATAGATAGTACCCCAAAAGGCAAACCCCATTTCTCGGTCACCCACATCCCCCGGAATCTCTTTTAAAGTTGTTTTGTCTATTCCTTCTAGCATGTCGAGGGATCAGTTGCTTGTGTCCTCTCCTGCTCAGCTGGTGAACCTGGGAATATTGAGGCAATGTTACAATTGCCTCATGTACACTGAACAACCCTCTCCTCCTCCCACAAAACACAAACACATGCGAGAGATGCAACTATACGGCCAAACTGGAGGCTGAGCTCTCTCAACATAGGACTGGCAAGACCAGACAGGAGGAGAAGGTTACCACACACACTATAGACCCAGTCTCACATAGTACCATCACAACCTCAAATCATACACATAAACACACAAAGACATACTCGGAGGCTCTGATCAAAAATCTACCAAAACAGCAGAGGCCACCAAAGCAGACACCCAAACAACTACCACCTAAGAACACAGCACCTGCAACACATAGACCTCACAGTCAGAGTGTCAAACAGTCACAGCCCTTAAGGCCAAACACAATGCCAGACACACTAGTCATTGGTGACTCCATAGTCAGACACACTGACGTCCCGCTCACCAGACTGAGTAAGGAGAGGGTTACAGTAAGCTGCCTGTCGGGCGCTAGAATCCGCCACATAACGCAAGCACTCAGGACTCTCAACAGCAGGTACAAATACGACTCAGTCATTGTCCACGCTGGTGTAAACGACCTGAGACGTACCTCCTTGGACTACATGAAAAGAGACATTGAGGAGCTCTCTGATTATGTAGCCCAGGCAGGTATGACCCTGACCTTGAGCAGTATCCTACCTTCACCAAGAATGATGCCACAATACAGAGATAAGATGATCAGCTTTAACAATTGGCTTAAACTCTGGTGTCATTCAAAGGGGATCCAATGTCTGTCTGCCTGGGATGACATGCTGGACAAGCCACGCTGCTTAGCAAGGGACGGCTTGCACCTGTCACCTCTGGGATTACGGATATTGGCAAAGGCTCTTGCCACCCCCATAGTGCCTTTTTTAGGCAAGGCTCAAATTCTAAACCTACCACCCTAGAACACAAAAAAGGAAAAAAACTAAGGGTAATGCTGCTCAATGCCAGAAGTCTCAATCTCAAAATGCACACACTCGAAGCCCTTCTCAGTATGGAGAACATCGATGTCTGTGCTGTGACAGAAACCTGGTTCAAGGCTCCTGAGAGCACCCCAGCACTATCAGGTTTTACCTCATATCATGCGTTCCGGCCCCAAAATCCGGACAATACCAAGAAAGGAGGGGGGGTATCCATATTCATCAAGGACACCCATACCTCAAGATTGGTGGCAATGCACGATGCATCGGAGACCATCCATGTGCAATTAACCATAGGCAAGACTGCTCTGCAAATTGTAGCATGTTACAGGCCACCCTCACAAACTCAGGAACCTCACATGGCTTTCCTGAAAACACTGGAGGGGATAAATGTATCTCCAAACACCATCATACTAGGTGACTTCAATTACCCTAATATAGACTGGGAACACTACTCAAGCCCAAACACCCTAGCCCAAAAGATCCTGGAATTCATAAACTCAAATGTCATGGAACAACTAGTCACCATCCCCACAAGAGGAGAAAACATACTTGATCTCATCATCACGAACATGGGAGCACAATGTTCAACACCGGAAGTATACCCCTCACTGGTGAGATCAGATCACAAACTAATCTCGCTGGAGGTCCTCATCCCACCCCCACCTGAAATAAAAAAGACCACAATAAAGAACTTCTCAAAAGCCGACTTCACACTTCTAAAGACTAGTGTGGTCTCCTTTAAGGCCCCCGAGCTGGCGGAAAACAGTACTCAAGCCGCTGAATCACTTACAAATGCCTTCTACCAGCACCTGCAGGACTGCATGGATAAGGCAATCCCAAGCAAAACAAAGACTCTTTGTACCAAAGGCAAGCGTCCAGTCTGGTGGACCCCAGCCATAAACAAACTCTACAACAAAAGGAGGAAGCTACTACAAGATAGAGCAAAATCCTTAAAAGGTAAGACACCTTTGATCACTATAAGTAAAAAACTAAGAGCTCTCATAAAATCATCCAAAGCAAACTTTGAGAGAAAAATAGCTAAAGACTCAAAAGACAATCATAAGGCCTTCTTTAGCTATGTTAGAAACCTGGGAGGAAACTCCCAGATATGCTCAGAACTAGTTCAAAATGATGTGAAGATTACTGATCCTACAGACATTGCCAACATACTGGCTGACAGGTTCAGTGCAAACTTCTCCCCCCCTCCCCCCCAAAAGAAGAGATATCTATACCAAACGATTGCAACCCCCCCAAACATCTCTAACGCCCAAGTGAGAACTGCTCTCTCCAAAGCAAAAAACACAGCATCCATGGGACCTGTTGGTGTCCCCGGCTGTGTGCTCCACGAACTCAGCGAGGAATTAAACCCACAGCTAGGACAGCTGTTTAATCATAGTCTCACCTCTGGATACGTACCCAGGGAGTGGCGCACTGCGACTGTGGTCCCACTTCACAAAGGCGGTGCCTCCACCGACCCTGGAAATTACCGGCCCATTAGCTTGACAAGCCTTATCTGCAAAGCCATGGAGAGGATCATAATGGATCTCATAAATAAAGACATAGGGAATTTGCAGACTTTGGATCCAACCCAGTTTGGCTTTGTCAAAGGCAGATCATGCCTTTTAAACTTGGTTGACTTTTTCGAAACAGTCACCAAAGCCATTGATGAGGGAAAGGCAGTCCATACAGCCTACCTCGATCTGGCGAAAGCCTTCGATACAATACCCCACTCGGGTATCATTGAAAAACTCATCAGCTTAAATGTTAACCCATACATCACAAGATGGGTTGCAAACTGGCTGAGTGACAGAACCCACAGGGTCAGAGTTGCTGGCACCATGTCAGATTCAAAGCCTGTCACAAGTGATGTCCCACAGGGCTCAGTCCTGGGCCCACTCTTGTTTGGCATCTACTTTTCCGAAGTACAAGCAAACACAGGAGGGTTATGGCTGACAAAGTTTGCAGATGACTGCAAACTGGGCGCCGTAGTCGAAAACACATCTGACACAGATATCCTTCAGAAGGGTCTCACAGAAACGGATAACTGGTGCCAGAGCCATGGCCTAAAGTTAAATGTCAAAAAATGCATAGTCATACCCTTCAGGAAAAACACGGTTACCCCTAGCTACCATATAGTTGGCAATCCACTGAGCACAGAAGAAGTTATTAGGGACCTGGGGACCCAGGTTGACAGTAGCCTGTCATTTGACACCCATGTAGCTAAAGTAGTTAGGAAGACCTTCTACATTGCCCACCTTATCATGAAGGGATTCACATCTAGATCAAGGGAGGTCATAGTCTCCCTATACTCATCACTCATCAGACCAATGATTGAGTACAATGCCCCATTCGGAATGTATCTGACCCGACACTTGCAGCAGCTGGAGAGGCCACAAAAGTTCCTCACCAAAAGGATAAAGGGTCTCAAAAATCTGTCCTATGCTGCCCGACTGAAAGAACTCCAGCTCTATTCAGTCGCTTATCGCTTGCTCAGAGGTGACCTGTGCCTGACATACAAGGCCATGTCAAACCCAGATTTGATGAATATGCTTCACCTCAAAAAATCTAGATCCGTCAGAGCCACAAGGGCGGGAGACTTAAACCTCGACATGGCTATTAATAGGACGTGCTGGAGGGATAGATTCATCACCCAAAGACTCCCTATGCTGTGGACCAAAATCCCGGTATATGTGAGGCAGAGCACCTCGCTGGCCTTGTTCAAGAGAAATCTTGACCAATGGATGGGAGATCGCAGATATACCCCAGGGATTACCTCAGTGTCACTGCTCAACAGAGGCACAGCAAAATAATGGGTATAGTTCCCCATACTAAAGGGGTGGCGTAAGCCACAAAACTATGGGCTAGGCTTGTAAATGCCCTCGGGCAGATAGCCTAGTATGAACCTATGAACATATGAACCTATGAACTAATGAGTGAGTAATGTCCACATGATGTATACCTGTTAGTAAAGAGTGAGTTAAGTGCACATGATGTATACCTCTTACTACTGAGTGGGTGAAATGCACATGATTTATACCTCCTACTAATGAGTGAGTGACATGCACATAATGCATACCTCTTACTAATGAGAAAATGGCATGCACATGATGTATACCGCTTACTTATGAGTGAGTGATGCGTACATGATGTATGCCTGTTACTAATGAGTGAGTGATGAGCACAGCATGTATGCCTGTTACTAATGAGTGAGTGATGTGCACATGATGTATACCTCTTACTAATGAGTGAGTGATGTACACATGATGTATACCTCTTACTAATGAGTGAGTGATGTGCACATGATTTAGACCTCTTACTAATGACTAACCTGCACATGATGTATATCTCTAACTAATGAGTGAGTGATGTGCACATGATGTGTACCTCTTACTAATGAGTGAGTGACATATACATGAAGTATGCCTCTTACTCATGAGTGAGTAATGTGCACATAATGTATACCTCTTACTAATGAGTGAGTGACATGTACATGATACATACCTCTTATTAATGAGTGAGTCACGTGCACATGATGTATACCTCTTACTGAGTGAAGTGCATATGATGTGTAATTCTTACTAATAAGCGAGTGACCTGCGCATGATGTATACCTCTTGCTAATGAGTAAATGACATGTACGTGAAATATGCCTCTTACTAATAAGTGAGTATCATGCACATGATGTATACCTCTTACTAATGAGTGGGTGATGCGTACATGATGTGTACCTGTTACTAATAAGTGAGTAATGTCCACATCATGTTTACCTCTTACTAATGAGTGAGTGATGTGCACATGATGTATACCTCTTACAAATAAGTGAGTGATGTGCATATGATTTACACTTCTTAATAATGAGTGAGTGATGTGCACAAGATGTATACCTCTTACTAATGAGTGAGTGACGTGCACATGATGTATAACTCTTACTAATGAGTGAATGACATGCATATAATGTATACCTCTTACTAATGAGTGAGTGACATGCACAAGATGTATACCTCTTACAAATGAATGAGTGATGTGCATATGATTTACACTTCTTAATAATGAGTGAGTGATGTGCACAAGATGTATACCTCTTACTAATGAGTGAGTGACGTACACATGATGTATAACTTGTAATCATGAGTGAGTGGCATGCACAGCATGTATACATATTACTAATAAGTGAGTGATGTGAGCATGATGTATACCTCTTACTAATGGCTGAGTAATGTGCACATGATGTATACATCTTACTAATGAGTAATGGATGTGCACATGATGTATACCTCTTACTAATGAGTGAGTGATGTGCACATGATGTATACCTCTTACTAATGAGTGAGTCACATGCACATGATGTATACCTCTTACTAGTGAGTCAGTGATGAACACATGATGTATACCTCTTCCTAATAAGTGAGTAATGTGCAAATGATGTATACCACTTACTAATGAGTGAGTGATGTCTACATGATGTATACCTCTTACTAATGAGTGAGTAATGTCCACATGATATATACCTCTTACTAATAAGTAAGTGATGTGCAAATGATGTATACCACTTACTAATGAGTGAGTGATGTCTACATGATGTATACCTCTTACTAATGAGTGAGTAATGTCCACATGATGTATACCTGTTAGTAAAGAGTGAGTTAAGTGCACATGATGTATACCTCTTACTACTGAAGGGTGAAATGCACATGATGCATACCTCTTACTAATGAGTAGACAAACGGAAACCAGTAAAATGCACAAAAGCAGTCCGGACAAGCACCGTAAAGCCCAAAAAAATGTTAAAGTCCTTATTGTGAAGGCTGTTTGCAATACAAGCTGTAACACTGAAATTGAAATCCACTTGCACGTATAAAGCCACACTGAAGTCGGAAAAAAACTTAAACCTTAACGCACTTTATTGTTAAAACAAGCGTTTTCGCTGTGGTTAAAACTACAGCTTCATCAGAGGCAAAAGTAAAATGCAGTGTCAGAGTCAAGTTTTTATGCAACACACCCACGCCTTAATTAGTAATGCAATCACAATGAAGGCGTGTTAGCAGCATTTCTTGCAAAAGTAAATTCAGGGAATGAAAGCTCTGTTTAGGAGCATTCTCAAAAGTATGTAGTTTCATACTTTTAAAACAGTTGGAAACCATAAAACATTGATGCATCTGCAGTTTGTTACATTCATACAACAAGCAAATGTGCATTAAAAGCATGAAAGTGTGTAAGAAATATATACACAATAAAAGCAGTCTAAAAACAATGCATAACAGTTCTGTTATCATCAGTTATGTGATTGCATTACTAATTAAGGCGTGGGTGTGTTGCATAAAAACTTGACTCTGACACTGCATTTTACTTTTGCCTCTGATGAAGCTGTAGTTTTAACCACAGCGAAAACGCTTGTTTTAACAATAAAGTGCGTTAATGTTTAAGTTTTTTTCCGACTTCAGTGTGGCTTTATACGTGCAAGTGGATTTCAATTTCAGTGTTACAGCTTGTATTGCAAACAGCCTTCACAATAAGGACTTTAACATTTTTTGGGGCTTTACGGTGCTTGTCCGGACTGCTTTTGTGCATCTTACTAATGAGTGAGTGACATGCATGATATATACCACTTACTGAGTGAATAATGTGCACATGATGTATTCCTTTTACTAATTAGTCAGTGATGTTCACATGATGTATACCACTTAGTAATGAGTGAGTGATGTGTACATGATGCATACCTTTTAATAATTTGTGAGTGAAATTTACATGATGTACACCTCTTACTAATGAGTGAGTGATGTGCACATGATGTATACCTCTTAATATTGAGTGAGTGATGTATCTATGATGTATACCTCTTACTAATGAGTGATGTGCACATGATGTATACCTCTTACTAATGAGTGAGTGACATGCACATTATGTATACCTCTTACTAATGAGTGAGTCATGTGCACATGATTTATGCCTCTTACTAATAAGTGAGTGATGTCCACATGATGTATACCTCTTACTAATGAGTTACTGCCGTGCACATGATGTATTCCTCTTACTAAATAGTGAGTCATGTGCACATGATGTACACCTCTTACTAATGAGTGAGTGACATGCACATGATGTATATCTCTTACTGAGTTTATCACATGCTCATGATTTATAAATCTTACTAATTAGTGAGTGTTGTGCACATGATGTATACCACTTACTAATGAGTGAGTGATGTGTACATGCTGTATACCTGTTACTAATGAGTGACTAATGTCCACATGATGTATACTTGTTAGTAATGAGTGAGTGATGTGCACATGATATATACATCTTACTAACGAGTGAGTGACATTTACATGATGTATACCTCTTTCTAATGAGCGAGTGACATGCACATGATCCATACCTCTTACTGAGTGAGTAATGTGCACATGATATATTCTTCTTACTAATTTGTGAGTGATGTGCACATGATGTATACCTGTTACTAATTAGTGAGTAATGAACACATAATGTATACCTGTTAGTAATGAGGGATGTGAACATGATGTATGTCATTTACTGAGTGAGTGACATGCACACGATTTGTACCTCTTACTAATGAGTGAGTGATGTGCACATAATGCATACCTCTAACTAATGAGTGATTGATGTGCCCATGATTTATGCCTCTTACTAATGCGTGAGTTATAACCACATGCTGTATACCTCTTGCTCATGAGTGAGCCATGTGCACATGATTTATGCCTCTAACTAATGAGTGAGTGAAGTCCACATGATGTATACCTCTTACTAATGAGTGCCATGCAAATGATATATAACACTTGCTAATGAGTGGGTGATGTGCTCATGATTTATGCCACTTACTAATGACTGAGTAATCTGCACATGATGTATAACTTTTACTAATAAGTGAGTCATGTGCATATGATGTATACCTCTTAGTAATGAGTAAGTGACATGGCCATAATGTATACCTCTTACTAATGCATTAGTGATGTGCACATGATGTATACCTCTTACTAATGAGTGAGTGATGTGCACATGATGTATCCTCTTACTGATGAGGGAGTGATTTGCACATAATGTATACCTCTTGCTAATGAGGGAGTGATGTGCACATGATGTATACATCTTATTGAGTGAGTAATGTGCACATGATGTATAACTCTTACTGAGTGAGTGAGTGATGTGCACATGATGTATATCTCTTACTAATGAATAAGTGATGTGGCCATAATGTATACCTCTTACTAATGTGTTAGTGATGTGCACATGATGTATACCTCTTACTAATGAGTGAAGGATATGCACATGATTTATACCTCTTACTAAGGAGTGAAGGATATGCACATGATTTATACCTCTTACTAAGGAGTGAGCGACATGCACATAATGTAAACCTCTTGCTAATTATTGAATGGCATGCACATGTTGTATATCTCTTACTAATGATGAGTGACATGCACATAATGTATAATTCTTATTAATAAGTTAGTGATGTGCACATGATGTATACCTCCTACAAAGTTGTGATTCATGTATACATGATTTATGCCTCTTACTAATGGCAGAGTGAAGTGCATATGATGTATATATTTTACAAATGAGTGAGTGATGGCCACATGATGTGTACCTCTTACTAATGAGTGAGTAATGTGCTCATGATGTATACCTCTTTCTAATGAGTGAGTGACATGCACATAATGTAAACCTATTGCTAATTAGTGAGTGATGTGCATATGATGTATACCTCTTACAAATGTGCCAGTCATGTGCACATGATTTATGCCTCTTAGTAATGACTGAGTGATGTGTGCATGATGTATACATTTTTCTGATGAGTGAGTGATGGCCACATGATGTATACCTCTTACTAATGTGTGAGTAATGTGCACATGATGTATACCTCTTTCTAATGAGTGAGTGATGTGTACATGTTGTATACCTGTTACTAATGAGTGAGTAATGTCCACATTATGTATAGCTCTTATTAATGAGTGAGTGATGTGCACATGATGTATACCTCTTACTAATGAGTGAGTGGTGGACACATGATGTATACCTCTTACTAATGAGTGAGTGACGTGCATTTGATGTATAGCTCTTACTAATAAGTGAATGATATTCACATGATGCATATCTCTTACTGAGTGGCATACACATGATTTATAACACTTACTAATGAGTGAGTGATGTGTACATGATGTATACCTCTTACTAATGAGTGAGCAATGTCCACATGATGTATACCTGTAAGTAATGAGTGAGTGATGTGCACATGATGTATACTTCTTACTAATGAGTGAGTGACATGGACATGTTGTCTACCTCTTAATAATGAGTGAGTAATGTGCACATGATGTATACCTCTTACTAATGAGTGAGAGATGTGCACATGATGTATAGCAATTACTGAGTGAGTGATGTGTACATGATATATCTGTTACTAATTAGTGAGTAATGTCCACGTGATGTATACCTGTTAGTAATGAGGGAGTGATGTGCACATGATGTATACCTCTTACTAACAAGTGAGTGACGTGCACATGATGTATACATCTTACTAATGAGTGAGTGAAATGTACATAATTTATACCTCGTAGTAATAAGTGAGTGATATGCACATGATATATATCTCTTACTGAATTAGTGACATACACATGATTTATACCTCTTACTATTGAGTGAGTGATGTGCACATGATTTACACCTCCTACTAATGAGTGAGTGATGTGCGCATGACATATACCTCTTACTGAGAGAGTGAGTGAGTGATTTCTACATGATGTATATGTTTTACTAATGAGTGACTGATATGCACATAGTGTATACCTCTTACTAATGAGTGAGCGATGTGCACAAGATGTATACTTCTTACTAATGAGTGGGTGACTTGCCCATTATTTATACCTCTTAATAATGAGTGAGTGATGCGCACAAGATGTATACCTCTTACTAATGAGTTGGTGACTTGCACATGATTTCTACCTCTTAATAATGAGTGACATGAACATGATGTACACCTTTTACTAATGAGTTAGTGATTTACACATTATGTAAATCTCTTATTTATAAGTGAGTGATGTGCACATGATGTATACCTTTTACTAATGAGTGAGTGACATGCACATGATTTAGACCTCTTACTGACTGAGTAATGTTCACATGATGTATACCTCTTACTAAAAAGTGATTAATATGTACATGATCTATGCCTCATACTGGGTAAGTGATGTGCACATGATGTAAACCTCTTACTAATGAGTGAGTGAAATGTACATAATTTATACCTCGTAGTAATAAGTGAGTGATATGCACATGATATATATCTCTTACTGAATTAGTGACATACACATGATTTATACCTCTTACTATTGAGTGAGTGATGTGCACATGATTTACACCTCCTACTAATGAGTGAGTGATGTGCGCATGACATATACCTCTTACTGAGAGAGTGAGTGAGTGATTTCTACATGATGTATATGTTTTACTAATGAGTGACTGATATGCACATAGTGTATACCTCTTACTAATGAGTGAGCGATGTGCACAAGATGTATACTTCTTACTAATGAGTGGGTGACTTGCCCATTATTTATACCTCTTAATAATGAGTGAGTGATGCGCACAAGATGTATACCTCTTACTAATGAGTTGGTGACTTGCACATGATTTCTACCTCTTAATAATGAGTGACATGAACATGATGTACACCTTTTACTAATGAGTTAGTGATTTACACATTATGTAAATCTCTTATTTATAAGTGAGTGATGTGCACATGATGTATACCTTTTACTAATGAGTGAGTGACATGCACATGATTTAGACCTCTTACTGACTGAGTAATGTTCACATGATGTATACCTCTTACTAAAAAGTGATTAATATGTACATGATCTATGCCTCATACTGGGTAAGTGATGTGCACATGATGTAAACCTCTTACTAATGAGTGAGTGACATGTACATGATGTACCCCTTTTACTAATGAGTTAGTTGTGTACACATGATGTATACCTCTTAATTATGAGTGAGTGATGTTCACATGATGTATACCTCTTACTAATGAGTGACATGTACATGATGTACACCTTTTACTAATGAGTTAGTGATTTACACATTATGTAAACCTCTTATTTATAAGTGAGTGACGTGCACATGATGTACACCTTTTACTAATGAGTGAGTGATATGCACATGATTTAGACCTCTTACTAATGACTGAGTAATGTGCACATGATGTATACCTCTTACTAAAAAGTGTCATGTGTACATGATCTATGCCTCATAGTGAGTAAGTGATGTGCACATGATGTAAACCTCTTACTAATGAGTGAGTGACATGTACAAGATGTACACTTTTTACTAATGAGTTAGTTATGTACACATGATGTATACATCTTAATTATGAGTGAGTGATGTGCACATGATGTATACCTCTTACTAATGAGTGAGTGATATGCACATGATTTAGACCTCTTACTAATGACTAACATGCACATGATTTATACCACTTACTAAAAAGTGAGTGACGTGCACATGATGTATGCCTCCTACTAACCAGTGAGTGATGTGCACATGATGAATACCTATTACTAATGAGCGAGTAATGTGCTCATGATGTATACCTCTTACTAATGAGTGAGGGATATGCACATGATTTATATCTCTTACTAATGAGTGAGCGACGTGCACATGATGTATATCTCTTACTAATGAGTGTATGACGTGCACAATGTATACCTCTTACTAATAAATGAGTGATATGTACATGATGTATATCTCTTACTGAATGAGTGACATGCACATGATTTATACCTCTTTCTAATGAGTGAGTGATGTGAACATGATTTATATCTCCTACGAGTGAGTGATGTGCCCATGACATATACCTTTTACTGAGTGAGTGAGTGAGTGATGTCCACAAGATGTATTCCTTTTACTAATGAGTGACTGACATGCACATAGTGTATACCTCTTATTAATGAGTGAGTGGCGTGCACATGATGTATATATCTTACTAATGAGTGAGTAATGTGCACATAATGTATACTTCTAACTGAGTGAACGATGAGCCCATGATGTGTACCTCTTACTAATGAGTGAGTGATGTGCACAAGATGTATACCTCTTACTAATGAGTGAGTAACTTGCACATGATTTATACCTCTTACTAATAAGTAAGCCATGTGTACATGATCAATGCCTCTTACTGAGTGAGTGATGTGCACATGGTGTATGCCTCTTACTAAAAAGTGAGTGATGTACACATGATGTACACCTACTACTAATGAGTGAGTGATGTACACATGATGTATATCTATTACTAATGAGCGAGTAATGTGCTCATGATGTATACCTCTTACTAATGAGTGAGTGATGTGTGCATGATGTGTTCCTCTTACTAATGAGTGAGTGACTTGCACATTATGTATACCACTTACTAATGAGTGAATTATGTTTACATGATGTATATCTGTTACTAATGAGTGAGTAATGTCCACATTATGTACACCTGTTAGTAATGAGTGTGTGATGTGCACATGATATATACCTCTTACTGAGTGAGTGACATGTACATGATGTATTACTCTTACTAATGAGTGAGTGATGCGCACATAATGTATACCTTTTACCTATGAATGAGTGATGTGCACATGATGTATACCACTTTCTAATGAGTGAGTAATATGTACATGATGAATACATGTTACTAATTAGTGAGTAGTGTCCTCATGATGTATACCTGTTAGTAATGAGTGAGTGACGTGAACATGAGGTTGGCGTAATGGTTAAGGTGCTTACCTTAGAAGCACAAGGTGCAGGGTTTGATTCCAACATGGGGTAATTGGCTAGGCTTAAAAATGGCCCATAAGGGCAGTTAGCCTAGTACTAACCTATGAACCTATGAACCTATGATGTATACCTCTTACTGAGTGACATGCACATGATATATATCTCTTACTGAGTTGGCGACATGCTCATGATTTATACCTCTTACTAACGACTGAGTCATGTGCACATAATGTATACCTTTAACTAATGAGTGAGTGATGTGTCCATGATGTATACCTCCTAATAATGAGTGAGTGATGTGCACATGATGTATACCTCTTACTAATGAGTGAATGACATGCACATGATGTATACCTTTTACTAACAAGTGAGTCATGTGCACATGATTTATGTCTCTTACTAATAAGTGATGTCCACATGATGTATACCTCTTTGCTAATGAGTGAGTGATGTGCACATGATGTATACCTCTTACTAATGAATGAGTCATGTGCACATGATGTATGCCTCTTACTAATGAGTGATGTCCACATGATGTATACCTTTAACTAATGAGTGAGTGACATGCACATGCTTTATAACTCTTACTAATGAGTGAGTAATGTGTACATGATGTATACCTCTTACTAATGACTGAGCAATGTGCACATGATGTATACATCTTACTGAGTGAGGGATGTGCATATGATGTATACTTCCTAATAATGACTGATTGATGTGCACATGATGTATACCTCTTACTAATGAGTGAGTGAGGTGCACATGATATATACATTTTATTAATGAGTGAGTAATATGCACATGATGTATACCTCTTACTGAGTGAGTGAAGTGCACATGATGCATATCTCTTACTAATGAGTGAGTGAGTGAGTGACATGCACAAAATGTATACCTCTCACTAATGAGTTAGTGATGTGCACATGATGTATACCTCTTACTAATGAGTGAGTAATATGCACATGATGTATACCTCTTACTAATGAGTGAGTGATGTGCACATGATGTATACCTCTTACTAATGAGTGAGTGTTGTGCACATCATTTATACTACTTACTAATGAGTGAGTGATGTGCACATGATGTATACCTCTTACTAATGAGTGAATAATGCGCACAATGTATACCTGTTACTAAGGAGCTTGTGATGTGCACATGATGTATACATCTTACTAATGAGTGAGTGATGTGCACATGATATATACCTCTTACTAATGAGTGAGTGTTGTGCACATGATATATACCTCTTACTAATGAGTGAGTGATGTGCACATGATTTATACCTTTTACTAATGACTGAGTGACATGCACATGATGTATACCTCTTACTAATGAGTAAGTGATGTGCAGACAATGTATACCTTTTACTAATGAGTGAGTGACATGCGCATGATTTATACCTCTTACTGAGTGAGTGACCTGCTCATGATGTATACCTCTTACTAATGAGTGAGTGATGTGCACATGATTTGTACCTCTTACTAATGAGTGAGCGATTTGCACATAATGTATAACTCTAACTAATGAGTGAGTGATGTGCCCATGATGTATACCTCTTACTGAGTGACTGGCATGCACATGATGTATACTTCTTACTAATGAGTGAGTTATGTGCACATGATGTATACCTCTTACTCATGAGTGAGTGCCATGTATATGATGTATTCTTCTTACTAATGAGTGAGTGATGTGCACATGGTGTATACCTCTTACTAATAAGTGAGTGACATGCACATGATGTATACCTCTTACTAATGAGTGACATGCAAATGATATATAATACTTGCTAATGAGTGGGCGATGTTCTCATGATTTATGCCACTTACTAATGACTGAGTAATGTGCACATGATGTATAACTTTTACTAATAAGTGAGTCATGTGCATATTATGTATACCTCTTAATACTGAGTGAGTGATTTGCACATGATGTATACCTCTTACTAATGAATGAGTCATGTGCACATGATTTATGCCTCTTACTAATGAGTGATGCCCATATGATGTATACCTTTAACTGAATGAGTGACATGCACATGATCTATACCTCTTACTAATGAGTGAGTAATGTGTACATGATGTATACCTCTTACTAATGACTGAGCAATGTGCACATGATGTATACCTCTTACTGAATGAGGGATGTGCATATGATGTATACTTCGTAATAATGACTGATTGATGTGCACATGATATATACCTCTTACTAATGAGTGAGTGAGGTGCACATGATGTATACATTTTACTGAGTGAGTAATATGCACATGATGTATACCTCTTACTGAGTGAGAAAGTGACGTGCACATGATGTATATCTCTTACTAATGAGAGAGTGAGTGACATGCACATAATGTATAAATCTTACTAATGAGTTAGTAATGTGCACATGATGTATACCTCTTATTAATGAATGATTGACATGCACATAATGTAAACCTTTTATTAATTCGTGAGTGATGTGTACATGATGTATACTTCCTACTAATTAGTGAGTCGTGTGCATATGATTTATGCCTCTTACTAATGACTGAATGATGTGCACATGATGTATACATTTTACTAATGAGAGACTGATGTGCACATGATGCATACCTCTTACTAATGTGTGAGTGACATGCACATGATGTATACCTCTTCCTAATTAGTGAGTAATGTGCCCATGATTTATACCTCTTACTACTGAGTGATGTGTACATGATGTATACCTCTTACTAATGAGTGAATGATGTGCACATGAAGTATACATCTTATTAAACAGTTAGTGAAGTGCACATGATGTATACCTCTTATTAATGAGTGAGTAATGTGCACATAATGTATACCTCTTACTAATGAGTGAGTGATGTGCACATGATGTATACCTCTTACTAATGAGTGAGTGATGTGCAAATGATTTATACTACTTACTAATGAGTGAGTGAGTGATGTGCACATGATGTATACCTCTTACTAATGAATGAATAATGTGCATGATGTATAACTGTTACTAATGAGTTAGTGATGTGCACATGATGTATACATCTTACTAATGAGTGAGTGATGTGCACATGATATATACCTCTTACTAATGAGTGAGTGATGTGCACATGATGTATCCCTCTTACTAAGGAGTGAGTGATGTGCACATGATTTATATCTTTTAATAATGACTGAGTGACATGCACATGATGTATACCTCTTACTAATGAGTGAGTGATGTGCATATGATATATACCTCTTACAAATGAGTGAGTGATATGCACATGATTTATACCTCTTACTGAGTGAGTGACCTGCTCATGATGTATGCCTCTTACTAATGAGTGAATGATGTGCACATGATGTATACCTCTTACTGAGTGACTGGCATGCACATGATGTATACTTCTTACTAATGAGTGAGTGATGTGCATATGATATATACCTCTTACAAATGAGTGAGTGATATGCACATGATTTATACCTTTTACTAATGACTGAGTGAAGTGCACATGATGTATCCCTCTTACTAATGAGTGAGTGATGTGCACATGATGTATACCTCTTACTAATGAGTGAGTGATGTGCAGACAATGTATACCTTTTACTAATGAGTGAGTGACATGCGCATGATTTATACCTCTTACTGAGTGAGTGACCTGCTCATGATGTATACCTCTTACTAATGAGTGAGTGATGTGCACATGATGTATAGCAATTACTGAGTGAGTGATGTGTACATGATATATCTGTTACTAATTAGTGAGTAATGTCCACATGATGTATACCTGTTAGTAATGAGTGAGTGATGTGCACATGATGTATACCTCTTACTGAGTGAGTGATGTGCACATGATGTATATCTCTTACTAATGAGTGAATGATGTGCACATGATGTATACCTCTTACTGAGTGACTGGCATGCACATGATGTATACCTCTTACTAATGAGTGAGTGATGTGCACATGATGTTTACCTTTTACTAATGAGTGAGTGATGTGCACATGATTTATACCTCTTACTGAGTGAGTGACCTGCTCATGATGTATGCCTCTTACTAATGAGTGAATGATGTGCACATGATGTATACCTCTTACTGAGTGACTGGCATGCACATGATGTATACTTCTTACTAATGAGTGAGTGATGTGCATATGATATATACCTCTTACAAATGAGTGAGTGATATGCACATGATTTATACCTCTTACTGAGTGAGTGACCTGCTCATGATGTATGCCTCTTACTAATGAGTGAATGATGTGCACATGATGTATACCTCTTACTGAGTGACTGGCATGCACATGATGTATACTTCTTACTAATGAGCGAGTGATGTGCATATGATATATACCTCTTACAAATGAGTGAGTGATATGCACATGATTTATACCTCTTACTGAGTGAGTGACCTGCTCATGATGTATGCCTCTTACTAATGAGTGAATGATGTGCACATGATGTATACCTCTTACTGAGTGACTGGCATGCACATGATGTATACTTCTTACTAATGAGTGAGTGACATGCACATGATGTATACCTCTTACTAATGAATGACATGCAAATGATATATAACACTTGCTAATGAGTGGGTGATGTGCTCATGATTTATGCAGCTTAATAATGACTGCGTAATGTGCACATGATGTATAACTTTTACTAATAAATGAGTCATGTGCATATGGTGTATACATCTTAATATTGAGGGAGTGATTTGCACATAATGTACACCTCTTGCTAATGAAGGAGTGATGTGCACATGATGTATACATCTTATTAATGAGTGAGCAATGTGCACATGATGTATACCTCTTACTGAGTGCGTGCGTTATATGCACATGATGTATATCTCTTACTAGCGAGTAAGTGACATGGCCATAATGTATAACTCTTACTAATGTGTTAGTGATGTGCACATGATGTATACCTCTTACTAATGAGTGAAGAATATGCACATGATTTATACCTCTTACTAATGAGTGAGTGACATGCACTTAATGTAAACCTCTTACTAATTATTGAGTGGCATGCACATGATGTATATCTCTTACTAATGATGAGTGACATGCACATAATGTATAATTCTTACTAATGAGTTAGTGATGTGCACATGATGTCTACTTCCTTGAAATTTGTGATTTGTGTATACATGATTTATGACTCTTGCTAATGGCAGAGTGAAGTGCATATGATGTATGTATTTTACGAATGAATGAGCGATGGCCACATGATGTGTATCTCTTACTAATGAGTGAGTGATATGCACATGATGTATATCTCTTACTGAGTGGCATACACATGATTTATAACACTTACTAATGAGTGAGTAATGTGCACATGATGTATACCACTTACTAATGAGTGAGTAATGTCCACATGATGTATACCTATAAGTAATGAGTGAGTGATGTGCACATACTGTATACCTCTTACTAATGAGTGAGTGATGTGCACATGATGTATACCTCTTACTAATGAGTGAGTGACATGGACATGATGTCTACCTCTTAATAATGAGTCAGTAATGTGCACATGATATATACCTCTTACTAATGAGTGAGAGATGTGCACATGATGTATAGCAATTACTGAGTGAGTGATGTGTACATGATATATCTGTTACTAATTAGTGAGTAATGTCCACGTGATGTATACCTGTTAGTAATGAGGGAGTGATGTGCACATGATGTATACCTCTTACTAATGAGTGAGTGATGTGCACATGATGTATAACTCACTAATGAGTGAGTGATGTGTGCATGACATATACCGCTTACTGAGTGAGTGAGTGAGTGATTTCTACATGATGTATACATTTTAGTAATGAGTGACTGACATGCACATAGTGTATACCTCTTTCTAATGAGTGAGTGATGTGCACAAGACGTATATCTCTTACTAATGAGTGTGTGACTTGCACATTATTTATACCTCTTAATAATGAGTGAGTCATGTGCACATGATGTATACCTCTTACTAATGAGTGAGAGATGTGTACAAGATGTATACCTCTTACTAATGAGTGGGTGTTTTGCACATGATGTATACCTCTTAATAATGAGTGAGTCATGTGTACATGATATATGCCTCTTACTGAGTGAGTGATGTGCACATGATGTATATCTCTTACTAATGAGTGACATGTACATGATGTACACCTTTTACTAATGAGTTAGTGATTTACACATTTGTAAATCTCTTATTTATAAGTGAATGATGTGCACATGATGTATATCTTTTACTAATGAGTGAGTGAAATGTACATGAGTTAGCTATGTACACATGATGTATACCTCTTAATTATGAGTGAGAGATGTGCACATGATGTATACTTCTTACTGAGTGACATGTACATGATGTACATCTTTTACTAATGAGTTAGTGATTTACACATTAAGTAAATCTCTTATTTATAAGTGAGTGATGTGCACATGATATATACCTTTTACTAATGAGTGAGTGATATGCACATGATTTAGACCTCTTACTAATGACAAACGTGCACATGATTTATACCTCTTACTAAAAAGTGAGTGACATGCACATGATGTACGCCTCCTACTAATGAGAGAGTGATGTGCACATGATGAATACCTATTACTAATGAGCGAGTGACGTGCACATGATGTACACCTCCTACTAATGAGTGAGTGATGTGCACATGATGTATATCTATTACTAATGAAGAGTAATGTGCCCATGATGTATACCTCTTACTAATGAGTGAGTGACATGTACATGATGTGTTCCTCTTACTAATGAGTGAGTGACTTGCACATTATGTATACCACTTACTAATGAGTGAATGATGTGTACATGATGTATACCTGTTACTAATGAGAGAGTAATGTCCACATGATGTAGACCTGTTAGTAATGAGTATGTGATGTGCACATGATATATACCTCTTACTGAGTGAGTGACATGTACATGATGTATTACTCTTACTAATGAGTGAATGATGTGCACATGATGTATACCTCTTACTAATGATTTAGTAACATGCACATGATGTATCCCTCTTACTAATGAATGATTGACATCCACATAATGTAAACCTTTTATTAATTAGTGAGTGATGTGAACATGATGTATACTTTCTACTAATTAGTGAGTCATGTGCATAAGATTTATGCCTCTTACTAATGACTGAATGACATGCACATGATGTATACATTTTACTAATGAGAGACTGATGTGCACATAATGCATACCTCTTACTAATGAGTGAGTGACATCCACATGATTTATACCTCTTACTAATTAGTGAGTAATGTGCCCATGATTTATACCTCTTAGTACTGAGTGATGTGTACATGATATATACCTCTTACTAATGAGTGAATGATGTGCACATGATATATACATCTTACTAAAGAGTTAGTGAAGTGCACATGATGTATAAATCTTACTAATTTGTGAGTGATGTGCACATGATGTATACCTCTTACTAATGAGTGAGTGATGTGCACATGATTTATACTACTTACTAATGAGTGAATGATGTGCACATGATGTATATCTCTTACTAATGAGTGAATAATGTGCACAATGTATACCTGTTACTAATGAGCTAGTGATGTGCACATGATGTATACATCTTACTAATGAGTGAGTGATGTGCACATGATATATACCTCTTACTAATAAGTGAGTGATGTGCACATGATGTATACCTCTTACTAATGAGTGATGTGCACATGATTTATACCTTTTACTAATGACTGAGTGATGTGCACATGATGTATACCTCTTACTAATGAGTGAGTGACGTGCAGACAATGTATAACTTTTACTAATGAGTGAATGACATGCACATGATTTATACCTCTTACTGAGTGAGTGACCTGCTCATGATGTATACCTCTTACTAATGAGTGAGTGATATGCACATGATATTCATTGGTTCATAGGTTCATAGGTAGGTACAAGGCTACTGGCCTTAGGGCCTATATAAGCCTAGCCAAAAAAGTACCCTGACTTTCGTCACCCAAGAAAATTATTTTCCTGTGCTCCTGTTGAGCAGAGCCACAGAGGTGATCCCCAGTGTGAATTTTTTATTTCCCATTCAATCTTCAAGATTTTTTTGAATAGTGCTAATAAGGAACTTTGTTTGATATAGATAGGTAGTTTGTTCCAGAGGATGGGAAGTCTCTGGGACAGGAATCTATCCCTCCAGCATGTTTTGTTTATTGTGCTGACAAGATTTAGGTCTCTAGAGTGTGTAGCTCAGAGGGATTGGGATTTCTTTAAGTGGAGCATATCCAACAGCTCTTGGTTTGACGTAGCTTTGTATGATAGGCAGAGATCGCCTCTGAGTAGGCGATATACGACGGAGTAAAGCTGGTGTTTTTTGAGATGGTCTGCATAGGGCATTTGTTTGAGGCCAGTAATCCTCTTAGTGAGATATTTCTGCGGCCTTTCCAGTTGTTGTAGATGTCTTGTGAGGTGCATACTAAAAGGGGCGTTGTACTCTATAATGGGTCTAATGAGTGACGAGTAGAGGGGAACAATGACCTCTTTTTTCCTGGATGAGAAACCTTTTGTGATGAGGTGTGCCACATAGAAGGATTTCTTGACTACTGTGGCATTGTGATTATCAAAGGACAGACTAATGTCCACCTGTGTCCCAAGGTCTCTTATCACACTTTTGGTGTTAAGTAGACTACAACCTATGTGGTAGTTCATGGGTACAGAGTGTTTACCAAAAGGGATGACAGTGCACTTTTTGGCACTGATCTTGAGGCCATGGCTTTGACACTAGGCATCTGTCTCAGTGAGGCCCTTTTGTAGGATGTCCACATCGTTAGGAGTTTCAATTATGGCTCCTAATTTGCAGTCATCTGTGAACTTCGTTAGCCATAGACCTTCTGTATTAGCCTGTACTTCAGAAAAGTTGATACCAAACAGGAGAGGACCCAGGACTGAACCATGTGGTACTCCACTTGTCACTGGTCTGAAGTCGGATTTGGAGTCTTCTACTTTCATAGTGTGGGTTCTGTCAGTCAGCCAGTGGGCAACCCATCTTGTGACATAGGGATTTATACCTAGTTTAGTGAGTTTATCTATAATTTCATAGTGGGGGATGGTGTCAAAAGCCTTGGCAAGATGTAGATAGGCTGTGTGAACCACCTTACCCTCGTCTACGGCTTTGGTGACTGCTTCAAAGAAGTCTATTAGGTTTAGAAGACATGATCTGCCTTTTACAAACCTGAACTGGGTGGGGTCCAGAGTTTGGAGATTACCAATGTCTTTGTTCATAAGTTCCATGAAGATACGTTCCATGGCCTTGCAGACCAGGCTCGTCAGGCTAATGGGGCGGTAGTTCCTGGGGTCCGTGGTGGCTCCCCCTTTGTGGAGTGGGATAACTGTCACTGTGCACCATTCAGTGGGCACAAAGCCTAAGGTGAGGCTATGAATGAACATGGTACTTAGGTGGGGTGCCTGTTCATTCTGTAGTTTGTGTAGAATGCAGCCTGGGATGTTGTCAGGTCCCATGGATGCTGTGTTCTTGGCTTTGGACAGTGTGGTTTTTACATGTGCAGCTGTGATTACAGGAACTTTGCATTCTTCTGGTATAGAGATGGGCCCTTTGGGGGGTGAGGTGGGGGTAAAGTTAGCAGTGAACCTATCTGCCAGGATGTTGGCAATATCAGTTGGTTCTGTATATTTAGTGCCATAGTGCTGAAACTCAGAGCAGATCTGAGTGTTGCCATTGAGATTCTTGACATAGCTATAGAATGCTTTATGGTTGTCTTTAGAATCAGTGGTGATTTTGTTTTCATAACTAGCTTTGGAGGATTTTGTGAGGGATTTCAGCTTCTTACTGACCAGGGAGGGATTTTACATTTTTTTGCAACAGTTTCTTTCTTCTGTTGTAAAGTTTGCTTATGGTAGTGGACCACCAGATTGGCTTCCTTTTTTGGAGGATAGCATATTGGTTCTAATAGGGATAGTATGATCCATTCACTCCTTTAAGTGCTTATAAAGTGCATTTGTGTAGGATTCAGCAGTCGTACCTCTATTGTCCGTCTGCATGGGTTTCGTGAAGTTTGCCACTTCTGTCTAAAGAAGCATGAAGTTGGCTTTGGAGAATTTTTTTATGGTGGTTTCTCTAATGGGGGTTGGGATGTGGATGTCTAGTGTGATTAGCTGACCAACAAGGAATTGACAACTGGTGTGGAACACCTGTCACCCATGTTGGTAATGACCAGGTCTAGGATATTTCTGCCCCAGTGGGGATGTGGATAAGTTGATCCAAGGCATTGGAATTTATGAATTCCAGAAAACGTTGAGCAAAAAAGTTGGTACATGAGTAGTTTTCCTAGTTAATGGTGAGATAGTTGAAATTTCCCATTATTATGGTGTTGGGTTGTACCCCAATATTTTCCAGTGTATCAAGAAATGAGGAGTGGGAATCCTGGGGCATGGTGGGGGATCTGTTGTAAGTTAGAATTTGGATTGCAGTCTTGCCCAGAGTTAGTTGCACTTGGATAATCTCAGATGCATTATGCTGAACAGCTAGCCTGGAGGTGTGGATATACTTATTGAATATGGACACATCTCTACCTTTAGTGTTCCGGTCCAGGTTAGGTGGGAGAAAGGTGTGGTATGAATTATAGCCTGGTAATGCAGGGGTGCTCTCTGGAGCCTTTAACCAGGTTTCTGTCACTGCACAGATGTTGATGTTCACCATTTTAAGGAGTGCCTCGAGTGAGTGCATTTTGCGGTTTAGACTTGAGTAGCATTACCCTCAGATTTTGTTTGCTTGTACCTTTTATGGTGGTGAATTTGGCATTTGAACCTTGCCTAAAAAAGGCACTATAGGGGTGGCAAGAGACTTAGCCAATATTTGGAATCCCAAGGGCAACAGGTGCAGGCCATCTCTGGCAAAGCATCGTGGTCTGACGATCATGTCATCCCAGGCAGACAGATACTGGATTCCCTTAGAATGACAGCAGAAGCTTAGCCAATTGTTGAAGTCAATCATTTGTTCCTTGCACTGTGGTATCATTCTGGGTGATGGCAGGTTGCAACTCAGGGCTAGAGTCATACCTGCCTGGGCTACAAGATCAGAGAGCTCCTCCATGTCTTTTTTCATGAGTGAGTGCCATGTACATGATGTATTCCTCTTACTAATGAGCAAGTGTAGTGCACATGATGTATAACTCTTACTAATGAGTCAGTGATGTGCACATGATGTATACCTCTTACTAATGAGCGAGTAATGTGCACATGATGTATACCTTTTTCTAATGAGTGAGTGATGTGCACATGATGTATACATCTTACTAATGAGTGAGTGGTGTGCACATGATATATACCTCTTACTAATGAGTTAGTAATGTGCACATCATGTATAACTCTTACTATTGAGTGAGTGATGTGCACATGATGTATACCTCTTACTAATGAGTGAGTGACATGCACATGATGTATACCTCTTACTAATGAGTGAGTGACATGCACATGATGTATACCTCTTACTAATGAGTGAGTGACATGCACATGATGTATATCTCTTTCTACTGAATGAGTGATGTGCACATGATGTATACCTCTTTCTTTGTCAGAAGCTGTAAATGCACTGACTTTGGACCCATAACAGAGCTGCTCTAGGGTTGAAAACCATACTGTGGAATGTGGAAATTATTACTCAGGATTTATGACTTACATTCATCAGAACTTCATATGCTTTTTCCCCTTTTTTACCTTGTGCACTTGCTGGCTGCTGAGCAACGCAAAATCAAGGTTACCTTCTTAAGGTAAAATTGAAACATTTTATTTTGGAAGCCTTCTGTTGCACAAATAGGCTTAGCAACAGTGCACAGATATTTGCAGTATGGACAGTACTGAGTGAAGAACATCCATCTGTTGTGTAACTGTCTCTGTGGCACAAGGTGTAAGCGCTTTTACTTTAGAGATAAACACAAGTGATTCAGGGTTCAAATCCATATATGACTTATTTTCACAAAAGGTGTCAGAATGCAATTGCTAATAACACCTTTATTAGGACGGTAACACTATATACAAATGGCTATCATAATTATGTTTATTACAAGTAATGTCTTATTAATGCTTCAATATCTACATTTTTCTAAGTAGTGGATATCATTAATGATTTAGATATGAAACACAGTTGAAAGTGTGTGCAATTGTTTAAGCAGGATTCTTAACATAATGAATTAATAATGCCCTTGCATGTCTATGAATGGCGGAATACTTAAGTTAAAATCATCTTGTCTTCTTACATAGCCCAACTCTTTGTTTAGGACATTACCTCAAACTGTATTAATCACCTCATGAAAGTCTATCCATCTGACATACATATATACACAGTAATATTGTCTCTTTCATGGGAATGAATTTCACAGAACTTCCTAAAGTTAGACACACACACAGACCTATCTGAAGTATGTCGTGATTCATACTGAATGCAGTTCATCCATAATGAACATGGATGAAAGGGAGTTTTCTTGTAGCACTGATAAATAATCACCTCATTTGAAATGTATGCATTATTTCGTCCTTAGGTGTGGTTCCCACATTGGTCAACTAACTTTTACAGTGTGAAATTCCAGAAAGTTATGTGCCTAACCATCCTATTTAACACCCAAAATACCAAGGATAACTAGCCAAGCTATTAGGAATGCCAGTTTTGACCATCTAAAACAGTGTGAATAGGTCGAGCATTACACATAGCAAATCTCACTGCCATGTTTCACACTTTTATTGCTGTTTGATATAATACCTTTCTCTTTGTTTGCCAATAGCTCTCTCTGCTTTCCATCACACAAATGCAGTTGGCATGGTTGTGTATATTTGTGTACTAGATGTTAAACCTGAGACTGGAATTTGGCACCAATTCAGACAAAGAGTTGCTGCTTAACGTCTGCAGGCATGGCTGGTGCAGGAGATGATAGTGCTAAACTTAGAGCACAAAGATGGGGTGTTGAGGAGTCTGGGATATTTGTGAAACAACTTGTGAAGCTCTGCAGCTGTAGGTACTGCAAGGGGACTATACTGGGTCTCACTATAAGACTTGAGGCTTGGAACAGATTAGCCAAGGCTATCTCCAGTTCAACTGAAATCCCATGCATTAGAGAGAATTGTCATCACCACTATAGTGACCTAAAACAGCACAAGAAGGACTCCTCAGGCAATGGGAGGATGAATTTAGGACTGCTGACATCCCACAGCTGTGTAAGTATACTGACCCTTCTGTATTAAATTATATACAATGCAGGACACAGCCAAGACTGTTATTCAGTATGCTTTCCTGTCTCTTTCTGTTCTTCTCTGCTGTACAGCTGTTGAAGACATTGAAGTGAACAAGGAGGCAAACCAAGAGAGGTTAACTTACTTCAGAGAAGCATGGAGTACATATGCATTGGGTCTTATTTTAAGCCTAATAACTACTGTAATTGTATGCAATATGGCAATTCTGAAATAAATCGCCACATTTATGATATCATAGCAGTGCAATTGATTAATGGTACAACAGAGGCAGACCTTCCCATCATACCTGGGTGTGGCAAAGGTGTATAGATTGGATAACTATAAATGTGTAAGCAACTAAATTATATAGTCACGTGACATGCCATGGATCTAATTCTGTCTTTTTTTTCTCACCCCACCCCTTCTCTTTCATATTTTTTTGTGGGGGGATATGTTATATGGTTTAATAATGTTCTGTTGTCATACATTTATGCTTACAAAATCTGACATGCAGCATAGAGAGGTAGACCAACCACTGTGGATCAGCCTGCCATCTCTCCACAGTTTGCAGTACTAACACCCAGCACTTCAGGGTCCCAAGTCATCAGCGCTGCCTTTACAACCCCATCCCTACCTGCCCCACCTGCATCAAGTACCTGTGTCCTGGCTGCAACAGTACCCTTCGGGAGTAGTAGTAGTGGTGGTGCAGGTGGTGATTTTGTCACCCACCAAGAGCTGACAGTGCTGGTGAAGGGTATCACAGAAAGAGGTCTCAGTGCCCAAATCAATCATGCCAAAATGGTGCTTTGTCACATTGCCAAGACAATGCCATGTTGATCACTGACACAAGAAAGTAAAAAAATCCAGAAACCAGAGAACAGCCCAAGACTTAGATAAGCACTTCTGTTCCCATTTTATTTCAACACAGAACTTCATCAGATAAACAGACTCAACAGCAAAACTGTATTTAAATCACAAAGCAAATAATTGCTTATTCCATCATATCAACAAATATGGATTTGCATAAAACTTTCAAAACCAGTATATCATCTCTGACTCAGAATGAGATGCTAATTCAGTCTACACTGCAATGTAACAAGGTAGAAGTCAGACTTCTATGGTGGTGCTTGTCTTAAGCACTATGTCCTGTAGATTGTGCAAATATAGGTGGGGAATATAATCTCACAGCAATCAGCTTGGGTATGTGCATCTGTGTGTATAGAATTAAGTAAATATGACCTTAAGTACACCTGGCATCAATAAAGTAGTAGCCTGGGGAAACCTTTACACTGCAGACTGAGTCCAGATCAGTGTCAGACCCTTCTCCCAACATCATCCCCTCTGCAACACAATGTTGATGTCATCCTCTATAAAGTGCACTCTCCCACTGTCAAAGTCAAACTTCTGCAGTGGCACTTGCATCAAGTATTGTGTCTTCTAGATTGTATGACTAGATAGCTAAGGAGTTCTACTCTCAGACCAATCAAATTGTGTGTCATAGTGGATCCATAGCATTACTGGAGGATTAATTCAGAGGTTGTGCTCATCTGACTCCCACTTGTGAGAAAATTTTACATTGTCTGATTAATCCCACAGCCCCTCTTTACTCTGTCCGCAACACATGCTGTCTACAACAAACTGATGATGTCATCATTTCAATAATGCACTCTGAAACCACTTTAGTCAGGCCTCTCTTTTTGCATGTGTGTATAATACAGTTGTGTGTAGATTGTGTCAGTCAATAGGTAGAGAGTTCAACTACAGCAGTAAGACTCTCCCGACTCTTTGTGTGTGAATGTAAATGGATACAGGCTTGTCTTACACCTATTCATATCAACGACATTTACTATTCCACATAGCTGTAGAAGGAATTTTTGCACACACATCTCCTTTGCATGACACACTTGATGTCACCCTTTCAAAGATGCAGTGTGGTTCACATGCAGTCAGACTTCTCATGTGACATGTGCAGATAATACACTTGTGTGTCGATGGTTTCAGAACATAGGTAGGGATTTCAAATAGAAGAATGAGTGTCATCTGTGAGTGTGTGTTTCTTCCTCTTAATGTGCAGAAAGGTTACAAATACATATATGAGGTATATCTATACTGTATGCTTGTGCTGTATGACCACATTTTAGTGGAAAGTAACACACAATGGTAATGTCATCCATTGAAATGTGCAGTGTCACAGTCATAAAATAAATATGTAGTTGCTCTTGTGTTTCAGCAAACTTAACCTGTGATATTAGGTTTATAGTTCAAATACCAATGTCACTGCTTTCATTCAGTGTACATGTTGCTAACAGTGTTGTCACCCATGTGTGCTATATTCATTTGTAGATGTTGTTTTCTGTTACAAGAGTTTATTCAACATTTGCTTTGGAAAGGCTGTATTAAAGACTGATGCTGTCATTTGAATAAATTGTCGTTCCATAACAGTTGTTGTGAGACACCTCCTCAGGAGTGAGAACATGAGACAATGTAATGCATATCACTGCCTAAATAAGACATGCTTTCCAATCTAAGATTATATCCACATTGTACATCATTGTTGTTCTAGCATCACAGTGACAACAGCAGGAGGCTGCAGATGTGTTTGGGTATACCTAGCATCAGGCAATGTTGTCTGACATACAGCAAGATTCTTTCTAAGTAATTACTTGGGCACATATTCCTTGATTCATACACATGATGTAATGCTTTCACATAACCACACATATGACAATTGGCGATGCAATTATATCATGTCACATTCATTGATCCCACTATGGTGTTGATTTTCTCACTGCTTAGGCAAGTGCTCCAAACCAGCACTGAGTGACTGTAAGTATCTGTGCTCTTAACTGTTCTGCAGGAATTACATCCCCTCCACTTATACTGTGCATATATAAAGTGGCAGAGGCCTCTCCCCGTCAGTTTTATCAGATAACAATTATAGGCAAATAAAGTACAGCTGACTGAATGACTTTACATAGGTAGAGTTCCACAGCTGTGACAACAGTTCCACTGTTGTACATGTGATTAATAGCCATATCGGTAGTTGGAGGAGTCGTACAGCTTGATGTTCAATTCTAGCATAGGGATTCATTTTATATGAACATACTGACGTCACACAACAGCCGTTATATCACATCAGTCTTATCCCTTGATATATATATATTGCATGAACACATATGAATGTAGCTTTGGATTTCATGGCAGTAGGTAATTTTTCTGCCAATATCATGGTGAGAGTGCTGCTTTGGCACATGCATTGAGTTCTGCGGTGTACATGAGTGTGTATCAGTTCTTGGGTGGTATGTATACAGACATACAGAAAAACCTTCCTTGACAATGGAACACTGATATAGGACTAATCACAATTGTGTGCATGTGAGCATTCTCATTTAATTACCATCAGTCTGACATGCTAATATGTCATTCATTCTCAGGCTTCCTTTCTTAATTCACGCATAGCTGGTGTTAGGCACCCACTGAACCCACAGTCATGGGGAGCCCCCTATTATCTCCTCACATATGAGGGCCCCCAAATGAAGCAGCTGCTGTTTTTTCCCCTCTACTTTGCTTGTTCACACAGCTATGTAACATCACCACACAATTCCGTGATTCCGCTATGCTGTTGTTTTAAACTTTCCTGTAAGCTGTACTCAATCAGGTCTGCTTCAGTAAAGCAAGGGACCTGACTGGTTGCAGCAGTTAGGGTAAGTTTCTGGTGCAAAGTGATAGGCTGTATATGTAGGTTAGCAGATTGAAAAATGTGTTTATCATACTGCAGAGAGAATGTTGGTTGGAGCTTGTTTAGAACTCTACTATTCCAAGATCATCCTTTAGCAGAAGAGAGTAGATGGATCTAGGAGAAGGAACTTTTAACATATAATTTAGGGAAAGTGGTGGCATAATTTGTTGCAATAGGGCTGATAATGAAGAGGATATCAATTTTGTAACAAAATGATTTAAAATATTTGTACAGTCAGTCCATAGCTCTCAACTGTCCAGCTTTTCCCTGTCTGTCCAGATTTTTGTCTCATATTTTTGGTCTGTTCCTCATAAAACGTTGTGGTTTTCTGTCAAATCACCAAGGACTAAATTCATTAAATAATGACATACATTTGAGTTTCCATCTTCATATCCTTCTGAAAGTACATGCTAACACAAATCCTGCTATTCCAGCAACTGTTTAAGCTTATAAGAGAAATATTTAAAATCTGTGCCTATTGTTGGGCTGTTGTACCCCATTATTTTAGGCTTTGTCCAGATTTCTTGAGCTAAGAGGTTGAGAGGTATAATTCAGTCTCAGAGAAAAGACTACATTCACCAGACCTAAGCACTCACACATACACCTGCATGTACATATCACAAATGCAATAAACAGTACTTGATGTCCCACCATTTCTAATAAGACAAGCATATGCACACACACACACACACACACACACACACACACACACACACACACACACACACACACACACACACACACACACACACACACACACACACACACACACACACACACACACACACACACACACACACACACACACACACACACACACACACACACACACACACATACACACTGAACTTTCACCACAGATGCAGCATGATTTTGGCTCCTACATCACAAACACTGCAGGCACTGCTTGATACCTTACCTCTTGACTACATACACACCCTCTGGATTGTAGGAAGTTACTAGGCTAATGGCCCTAGGGCCCTTACAAGTCTAACCAAGTTCTGCCATCATTTCCACGATCAGTACCTATTAGCCTTCTCCACGAGGGACACAGGTGGCAACCCCCAGAGTGAATTTATGGTTACTCATTCAATCATCCAGATTGCATTTGAAGAGGGTCAATGATGTACTTTGTTTGACGTGGAAGTCTGTTCCAAAGGTATTCCAAAGGTATGGTAACATCTGTGAGACAAATCTGTCCCTCCAGCAGGTTCTTTGAATGTCACATACGAGGTTAAGGTCTTTAGAGCGAGTAACCAGTGTTCCATTGGACTTATAGATTTGCAGGATTTCCAATAAATCAGGGTCAGAGATTCCCTTATATGCAAGGCAGAGGTTGCCTCTGAGTAGTCTGTATAAAACAGAATAAAGTGACAGTGATTTTAGATGATCCACATAGGACAGATGCTGAAGACCTTGAATTTTCCTTGTCAGGAAGCTTTGAGGTCTCTCCAATTGCTGCAGGTGCTTGGAAAGGTATATACCAAAAGGGGCATTCTACTCAGTTACTGGTCTAATAAGGGGAGAGTACATGGAGGTTATAACTTGTTTTTTTTTTCTAGAGGCAGTGCCCTTACTTATGAGATGAGCAATATATAAAGCCCTTCTTACCACTGTGGAGACATGGTAATCAAAGGTAAGAATAAAGTGACAGTGATTTCAGATGATCCACATAGGACAGATGCTGAAGACCTTGAATTTTCCTTGTCAGGAACCTTTGTGGTCTAAAATTGCTGCAGGTGCTTGGAAAGGTACATACCAAAGGGGGCATTCTACTCAGTTACTGGCCTAATAAGGGAAGAGTACAGGGAGTTATAACTTGTTTTTTTTTCTAGAGGCAGTGTCCTTACTTATGAGATGAGCAATATAGAATGCCCTTCTTACCACTGTGGGGACATGGTGATCAAAGGTAAGGTTGCTGTCAACCTGGGTGCCCAGGTCTCTCACCACTGAATGCTTACTTAGGTTATTGCTATTGATTTGGTAGTTAGCAGGAAAATTGTTCTTACCAAAAGGAGTGATAATACATTTTTTGCACTGAGTTTAAGGCCATGACTTTGGCACCAATCATTTGTTTGTGTAAGACCCTCTTGTAGGATGTTGACATCATTTGGAGATTCTATGACCGCTCCCACTTTGCAGCCATCAGCAAATTTTGGCAGCCACAGACCTTTAGTTTTTGCTTGTACTTTGGAGAAATAGATTCCAAACAGTAGATCTCCTAAGACTGAACCCTGCGAAACACCACTGGTTACAGGTCAGCTGTTGGAGGTGGATTCCACTATTCTGACTATATGGGTTCTATCAGTGAGCCAGTTAGTGACCCATCTAATGATATAAGGGTTAATACCTAGTTGGGTGAGTTTGTTAATGATGTCTGAGTAGGGAATAGTGTTGAAAGTCTTGGCTAAATCTAGGAAGGCTGTATGCACAGATTTCTCCTTGTCCAGGGCCTTGGTGACTGTCTCAGTGAAGTCCGCCAGGTTGAACAGGCATGATCTCCCTTTGACAAATCCAAATTGAGTAGGGTCAAGGGTCAAGTATTTGGATATTACCTATATCTTTGTTGATAAGGTCCATGATGATTTGCTCTATGGCCTTGCAGATAAGGCTAGTCAGACTTATAGTTCCCAGGGTCAGTAGAAGCATCACCTTTGTGCAAGGGAATAACGGTGGCCATTTTCCATTCAGTTGGGATGAAGGTAGTGCATAGACTATGATCGAAAAGAGTACCCAATGGTGCTGCTAATTTTTGGTGGAGCCCACGTAGGACACAGCCTGGGATATTATCAGGCCCCATAGATGTTATGTTTTTGGCCTTAGAAGAGGGCATTTATGACCTGCTCTTTACAGATACAAGGTAGGGGACAAGTGGTAGGGTTGTCATAGGGTACATGTGGCAGGGACAGGGGAGTGAAGTTTTCACAGCCAACAGGTTAGCTGTGTCCACAGGCTCATTATATGTGGCATCATTAAATACCAGTTTGGCACAAATCTGTGCCTTTCCTTTTAGGTTACTGATGTAACTGAAGAATACCTTATGGCTGTCCTTAATCGAGGAAGCTAATTTGGATTCATAGTTTGCTTTGGGGGACTTCACAAGAAGTCTTATTTGCTTATTTAAGCTGAGGATGGAGTGTTTCCAGTTTAGGGATCACTCCCTCTTACTCTTAGGCAGCAATTTCTTCCTCTTATTGTAAAGCCTGTTAAGGACAGTTGTCCACCAGGCAGGTTTGCTCTTCCTTGAGGAGCTTGTTTTAGTCCTATCAGGTACATCCAAGTCAATACAATTATACAGGTGTTTATATAAAGCATTGGTGTATAACTCAGCATCGCCACCAGTTTCATCTGAGGGAGAAGGTGCAGTGGAGGTATTTATACCATCCTGTAAGAGGTTATAATCTGCTTTGGAGACTTTTTTAGTTTAGTTGCTGCTGGGGGAGGGATCAGGTGTGATAGTTACATTGAATGAGACTGATTTGTGGTGAAATGTCACCAGGGAAGACCTCACAGTGAGGGTGCTACAGTGGTCCTCCATATTGGTAAGCACCATATCCAGGATGCTGGCACCCCTTGTAGGGGTGTCAACCAGCTGGTCCAGGGCATGGGAGTTAACAAAGTTGAGGAATCTTTGGGCAAGTGAGTTTGAGCATGAGTAATTTACACAGTCATTGGATGGGTAGTAAAAATCACCCAGAATCATGGTGTTCAGATGTATCTTGATGGACTCAAGTAGATCCAGATAGGCAGAGTGGGTGTCCTGATTCATGGAGGGGGTCCTGTAGCTGGCAATAACTTGAATATGTGTCTTACCAATAGTTAATTGCACCTGAAGTATCTCCAGAGACTCATGATGTTTAACTAATCTGGGAGTGTATTTATCTTTAATGAATATTGACACACAACCTCCTTTAGTAGTTAATAGCACCTGAAGTATCTTCAGAGACTCATAATGTTTAACCAATCTGGGGGTGTATTTATCTTTAATGAATATTGACACACAACCTCCTTTAGTAATTAGTTGCACCTGAAGTATCTGCAGAGACTCGTGATGTTTAACCAATCTGGGGGTGTATTTATCTTTAATGAATATCGACACACAACCTCCTTTAGTAGTTAATTGCACCTGAAGTATCTGCAGAGACTCATGATATTTAACCAATCTGGGGGTGTATTTATCTTTAATGAATATCGACACACAACCTCCTTTAGTTTCCATGCCTTCAGTTTGAGGTCTGAAAGTGTGAAAGGAGGTGTAACCAGGTATGGCTGGGGTGCTCTCCACAACCTTGAACCAGGTCTCTGTGTCTGCACAAATCTCTGCGTCTTCCAAGGTGAGGACTGCTTCCAGTAAGTGCACTTTCATATCAAGGCTCCTAGCTTTTAGCAGCATAATCTTGAGGTTGTTTTTAGATGGAGTTTTTTTCCTTTTGTCCTTGAGACACTGCCAGTAAAATGCAATATGAGGGTGGCATGACCCTTAGCCAGTAGCCAAATTCCCAGGGGTGGCAGATGAAGACCATCTCTGGCAAAGCATTGAAGTCTGTCGATCTTGTCATCCCAGGCTGACAGATACTGGATCCCCTTAGAACAAAACCAGAAACTAAACCAGTTATTGAAGTCAATCATTTTCTGTTTGTACTGAGGCATTATCCTAGGTGAAGGTAAAATGCTGCTTAAGGCTAGGGACATACCTGCCCGAGACACGTAGTCTGAGAGCTCATTATATAGTCCAGAGAGGTGTATATATATATATATATATATATATATATATATATATATATATATATATATATATATATATATAAGTCATTCATACCAACATGGACTATGATGGAGTCAAAAGTACCTGTTGTTGAGAGACCTGAGTGCATATGTGAATTGGTGGATCCTGGCACCTGACAGACAGCTGACTGTGACCTTTTCCTTATCCAGCCTGGTGACAGAGACATCTGTGTGTCTCATGATGGAATCACCTATGACTAATATGTTTGGTTTTCTGTTTTGCTTTAAGGGTTGATAGGTGAGACACTGGTGCATGAGCTATTTTGTGTATTGTGCTCTGCAGATGAAGTATTATGTGTAGTGTGTTTGTGTTTGCATTTGGGAGGTCTGTGGTGTTTAGCTAAGTTTTTGGTGAGGACCTCCGCATATGTAGGTATGTGTGATGTGGATTTGGGTGGAGTAGGGGATGAAGTGTGCATGCTAACAACTTGCTCATTGTCATATGCACTGACTGGTGTGTGACAGAGCATGAATTCAAGGTTCTTAATATAGTTGCATCTCTCACATGTAGAGTTTGTGTGGACTGGGAGTAGAAGGTTGTCGGTGAACATGAGGCAGTTGCTACACTGCCTCAGGATGCTCACGTTAACCAAGCTGGCTGGAGAAACTGTTGTTAATTATCTGTCCATAGTATTCAGTAAATTTATATGGTCAGGAAAAGAGGTCGCACTTAGGAATGGCTAGTGGGTAACAGGTGTGTTGGTACCTCTGAGGCTAGGCTTAGTTTTCCACCTGACAGTAGAGCAGGGCCACAAAAAACCTTCTGAAAACCACAAGCAAAGTGCAAATGGAAAATTTAACAAGCAAAGCGTTTGCATCTATAACCACCAAGGGTAACCACCACTATGCATCAGTGCATGATGGTGTGCTACACGTACAGGGACTTGTCATAATGTAACATTCATACTAAATGCCAATCAGTGTGTGCACATGTACCTCTGTGAGTGGCTACCTTGCTATGGTACATGGGCTTATCATAATGTAATATTGGCACTAAATGCCTGCAGTGTGTGCACCTTGACACATCCAAGTCTTTTTAATGGTCTGAATGTAGTAATACTACACAGTGATGGTTAAATGGTGCTGGATGAGCTTGACAGGGTAAGGGGCATGACGGCAATGTGGTCACACTTTATATTTTCCTTGGTAGGGCGCCCAACATGAAATTTGCTGGGGGCCCCCAAAATGCTAGCACCGGCCCTGAATTCACACATTAATTTAATTTGTTTGTGACAATACCCATATCTACTTCCTATTGCACATGCCAACAATACACAGCTCTAGGGAATACATTGCATCATAGTGTGGTGTTTGTATCTGTTCTTATCTCACTGCACAATAACTATGTCAGGCAGAAGTGCCTTACACAAGGGTATTACATATGTCACTCTCTGCTCCCACATTTGCAACACAACACACACCTGCATGTGGGACGCATAACCATAAGAATACTGAAGTGCTTAATTCCCTTCAAGGGTGATCCTCCTCACACATATGTTAGGTCTATCTCTGTGGCATAGGCAGTTCATAAGTTCATAGGATGATGCTAGGCTATTGGCCCAGAGGCCCCTTATAAGCATTGCCAAGAATTTCATCCATGTTTCCACAAAGTCAGCACCTGTTTTCCCTGTCCAGCAGGGACACAGGTGGGATCCCTAGGGTATATTTTCTGTTTCCCATCCAGTTTCGTCTTAAAGAGGGCTAGAGAGGTACTCTGCTTGACATGGAGATGGAGTCTATTCCACAGACGGGGAGTCTTTGAAACACAAAACTATCCCACCAACAAGTTCTATTAATGTCACAGACCAGGTTAAGGCCTTGTGTGTGAGTTGCGCGAGTGACGTTTGTCTTATGGATATGCAGCAACTCCATCAAGGCTGGGTCCAAAATGGCCTTGTATGCCAGAGACAGGTCAGATCTGAGCAGTCTGTATGAGCTTGAGTAGAGGGACAGGGCTTTTAGCCTATCTGTATAGGATAGGTGTTTGAGACCCTGGATTTTCCTGGTCTGGAACCTCTGTGATCTCTCCAACTGCTGCATGTGCTAGGCAACGTACATGTGGAAGGGGGCATTGTACTTGATAATGGGTCTGATAAGGGAGGAGTACAGGGATGTTATGACCTCCTTGTTCCTGGATGAAATATCCTTATTTATGAGGTGGGCCATGTAGAAAGCCTTTCGTACAATGGAGGCAAAGTGGTGGTCAAAAGTCAGGTTGCTATCAACCTGGGTGCCCAAGTCCCTCACAATTGATTCATGCTTAGTACATTGTTATTAATGCAATAATTAGTGGGGATGACATTTTTCCCAAAGGGGGTAATGATGCATTTCTTGCCATTCAGTTTGAGGTCATGCTTCTGGCACCAGTCATTAGTTTGGGTAAGGCCATCTTGGAGGATGTTCACATCACTAGGGGAATTTAAGACAGCTAATATATAGGTCAGTGGTAACATTGATGGGATGGCCTTAATTCTTGCCAAAGAAGATTGCAGCTTCTAAGCCATTCCTACTTTCTGACTTGTTATATTGATGAAATGGATGCTCTGCAAATATCCCATAATGTATGTACTGTATTTGCCAACTGTCTTCTCAATTCAGCATGTTAACAACATTCTTATGTCATGTAATCTCCTCTATTACAGTTAATTTGTGTAACTGTCACATCATATAATATGTTTTTTTACCTATATTTGCTCAGGACGTGTGACTACCATTAATTATTATGACATATGTATTCCAAAATTTTACTATTAAAAAGTATCTTTGTGACATAAGCACCTTCATATCAATTATCTTACTATAATTTGAACATTTATTCTCCCCTGTTACAGATTTCTGTATGCATGTCTTTAATTTATGTGCACATTGTCCTCAGTACACTTTTCCTGCCTGGTAACCTTTCTATTGTAGTTGCACTTGCCGTTTACCCTCCCTCCCTTCTTACATATTTCTGTGTTCATATGTTACATTTCTGTGCTCAGTACACCCAGTGCACCTTCCCTGCCTGTGTACCCTGTATAGCTTTTTGTGCTGTCTTTGTGAGCATGTTTAGCAGGCTTGCCGATTGGCGAGTTTGTTAGATTAATGTGTGTGTTCGCACTGCTCAAGATGTTTTCCCAGCCACCAACACTGTTGTTGGGCATGAAACCCGTCTGTATTCATGTAAGAGTGATGGGAAGCATGCAGCTGTAAGGACTTCTTCAAAATGAACTCAGTAAAATAGAATACAGTAATTTATACAACTTTTAAGTCACATGCCAGCACATGTGATTAAAAATTTTAAACCTCTACCCTATAAAATATATTTCACTAAATACAAAGACAAATACAAAAATTACAAATTTTTAAAATATTAAATTATTTTCTATCCAGTCTTCTTTCACTTTTTGCCTTGCAAATATTCCTGTTGTATATTTCTTTCTCTGTTTTTGTACTAAGTATCTTACAGCTTGAATTGGTAGTTCTTTTTTTCTCATTTTTACTAATTAGTTTCCTGGAGTTTTTTTCCATTGGTCTCCGATGAAAAAAGGATCTCTAGGCCCAGTCGGACTAATCGAATTAACAAATGTAAAAATAAAAAAAAATAAATAAACTTAAAATACTTTATTAACAGTTTCATTTAAGCCAGGAAAGTTATCATAGGTTCATAGGTTGGTACTAGGCTATTGGCCCTAGGGCCTATACAAGCCTAGCCATAACAATTCCCTGGCTATTTCTTCCCAAAGTATTTACTTCACTGGACCTCTGTCTAGCAGTGCAACTGATGTGATCCCCGGGGTGAATTTCCTATTGCCCATCCAATCATCAAGGTTCCTTTTGAAGAGGGCCAATGAGGGGCTCTGCTTGACATGTATGGGCAGTCTATTCCAGAGTCTGGGGAGTCTCTGGGTCAGGGACCTATCCCTCCAGCATGTTTTGTTCATTGTGATGACAGGGTATAAATCCCTTGAGCGTGTGTCTCTGAGGGATTGGGATTTCTTTAAGTGTAGTATGTCCAACACCTCTGGGATTGATGTGGCCTTGTATGTTAAACAGAGATCACCTCTGAGTAGACGATATGCAACAGAGTATAGGTGGAGTTTTTTTAGATGGTCAGCATAGGGCATCTGCTTTAGGCCTGTGATTCTTTTAGTGAGGTATTCCTGCGGTCTTTCCAGTTGTTGCAGATGTCTTGAGATGTACATAACAAATTGGGGCGTTGTATTCTATAATGGATCTAAGAAGGGATGAGTACAGTGGGACAATGACCTCCTTTTTTCTGGATGAAAAGCCCTTAGTGATGAGGTGTGCCACAGAGAAGGATTTCCTGACTGTTGTGGCAATGTGGTTATCGAAGGTGAGACCACTGTCCACCTGTGTCCCTAAGTCTCTTATCACACCTTCGGTGTTTAGTGTACTGCCACCTCTGTGGTAATTCACGGGTACATGTTTTTTTCCCAAAGGGGATAAATATACATTTCTTGGCATTGAGCTTGAGCCCATGGCTCTGGCACTAAGCATCTGTTTCTGTAAGGCCCTTTTGAAGAATATCCACATCATTTGGGGATTCAATAATGGCTCCCAGTTTGCAGTCATCTGCAAACTTTGTTACCCAGAGTCCCTTAGTGTTGGCCTGTACTTCAGAGAAGTAGATGCCAAACAAGAGCGGTCCAAGGACTGAACCCTGAGGTACTCCACTTGTCACTTGTCTGGAGCTGGATTTGGAGTCAGCTACTTTTACAGTCTGGATTCTGTCAGTAAGCCAGTTGACAACCCATCGAGTGACATAGGGATTAATGCCCAGCTTAGTAAGTTTATCTATGATTCCAGAGTGGGGGATGATGTCAAAGGCCTTGGCAAGGTCCAGGTAGGCTGTGTGGACCACCTTACCCTTGTCCATGGCTCTGAAGACTGATTTGAAGAAGTCAATCAGGTTCAGGAGACAAGATCGGCCCTTCACTAACACAAACTGCATGGGGTCCAGTGTTTGAAGGTTGCCAATGTCTTTGTTTATAAGTTCCATGATAATACGTTCCATGGCCTTGCAGATCAGGCTCGTCAGACTGATGGGGCAGTAGTTCCCAGGATCCAAAGTTGCAGATATACCTGTCTCTTTGTTTCTTTGGCTTCTAACCTATTTTTAAAGTTACTCTCCCATCCCTATAATCAGCCAGTTTATGACCAAAACACTGAAATAGAATTTTTTTTTATACCTTATGCAATCTTGTATATGTCTATACAAGGCATTATTAATGGCTTCCAGCTTTATGGCATGGTTATACCCTTTGATTCTTTTACAGGAGTAATTTAAAAAACATTTGATAGTGTAGGTGGCTATTCAGGTGTTATTTCCATTTCAAAATATTTGCTCTGAGTGTGTATGTTCAAAAATCTTTTTGTTGTCAATATTTTATATCCAGTGAAACAGAGACAGTATGGTGCAGATAGAAAAAACAGAACATGCAACAGGTTGATACATAGGTAGATAAATAGATGGGTAGGTAGAAAGAGAGACAGAGAGAGAAGAAAAAGATACATGCATATGTATTATACATAATGTATGCATTGTAATACATTTATAATATATGTATTGTATACCTCTGTCATATGAATATTTATATAAAGCATAGATATGTATAGATATACACATACATACGCATGAATGTGCCCTCCACACACACACACACACACACACACACACACACACACATATGAATGTACCCCCCACACACACAGATATTTTTTTATTGATACAGCATTACAGGTAGCACATACGTGTATTAATAAAGCAGCGTGCTGCTTTTGTAATTGTATGCAGGACATTCAAGGTGTATCATACATTAGTCAGTATATGTTTATGTCTTTTAGCAATAATAAAACACTTAAGTTGTAAGAACATATATTTTCAAGATCCACAGGCTAGATACTTTTGATTGTTAGCCTTCAGTCATGAAGCAGAAAGTGTCCAAGGAAGATATTAAACAAAGAATGTGAACTAGGTTGTTCTGTTCAAGACAAGAACATCAGTGCAGAACGACTTTTCACATTAGGAGCTTTCTGTTCTTTCTCCCTGGAAGGTTTTATTGAAAGCATATTTTGCCAAGTGCACTCCCCTGTTGGAATACATTTTGTTAGTAGGTTCATCACTTGCCAACCAGAACAGCTTTGATGTGGCACACACTGGCAGAAAAGGTCCATGATGACAGTTCACTTATTCAATTAAATGAATAGGTTAAACCTTTACAGAAAAGGTCCATGATGACAGTTCACTTATTCTATTAAATGAATAGGTTAAACCTTTACAGAAAAGGTCCATGATGACAGTTCACTTATTCTATTAAATGAATAGGTTAAACCTTTACAGAAAAGGTCCATGATGACAGTTCACTTATTCTATTAAATGAATAGGTTAAACCTTTACAGAAAAGGTCCATGATGACAGTTCACTTATTCAATTAAATGAATAGGTTAAACCTTTACAGAAAAGGTCCATGATGACAGTTCACTTATTCAATATAAATGAATAGGTTAAACCTTTACAGAAAAGGTCCATGATGACAGTTCACTTATTCTATTAAATGAATAGGTTAAACCTTTACAGAAAAGGTCCATGATGACAGTTCACTTATTCTATTAAATGAATAGGTTAAACCTTTACAGAAAAGGTCCATGATGACAGTTCACTTATTCAATTAAATGAATAGGTTAAACCTTTACAGAAAAGGTCCATGATGACAGTTCACTTATTCTATTAAATGAATAGGTTAAACCTTTACAGAAAAGGTCCATGATGACAGTTCACTTATTCTATTAAATGAATAGGTTAAACCTTTACAGAAAAGGTCCATGATGACAGTTCACTTATTCAATATAAATGAATAGGTTAAACCTTTACAGAAAAGGTCCATGATGACAGTTCACTTATTCAATATAAATGAATAGGTTAAACCTTTACAGAAAAGGTCCATGATGACAGTTCACTTATTCAATATAAATGAATAGGTTAAACCTTTACAGAAAAGGTCCATGATGACAGTTCACTTATTCTATTAAATGAATAGGTTAAACCTTTACAGAAAAGGTCCATGATGACAGTTCACTTATTCTATTAAATGAATAGGTTAAACCTTTACAGAAAAGGTCCATGATGACAGTTCACTTATTCTATTAAATGAATAGGTTAAACCTTTACAGAAAAGGTCCATGATGACAGTTCACTTATTCAATATAAATGAATAGGTTAAACCTTTACAGAAAAGGTCCATGATGACAGTTCACTTATTCAATATAAATGAATAGGTTAAACCTTTACAGAAAAGGTCCATGATGACAGTTCACTTATTCAATATAAATGAATAGGTTAAACCTTTACAGAAAAGGTCCATGATGACAGTTCACTTATTCTATTAAATGAATAGGTTAAACCTTTACAGAAAAGGTCCATGATGACAGTTCACTTATTCTATTAAATGAATAGGTTAAACCTTTACAGAAAAGGTCCATGATGACAGTTCACTTATTCTATTAAATGAATAGGTTAAACCTTTACAGAAAAGGTCCATGATGACAGTTCACTTATTCTATTAAATGAATAGGTTAAACCTTTACAGAAAAGGTCCATGATGGCAGTTCACTTATTCAATTAAATGAATAGGTTAAACCTTTACAGAAAAGGTCCATGATGACAGTTCACTTATTCAATTAAATGAATTGATTAAACCTTTACATTTATTTATTGTTTTTCATCTATAAACCAGATGATTCAAACCTGCAGAAAGGTCTCCGTGAATATATATTTTTTAATGAACTAATAGTGGTCAAGATTGTCTTAGTATTTAGTTTGAAGTTAGAAGTATGGCTTACAGATCAGCTGGGTTAAATTCATGTACCATAGATGGTACCACCAATGATCACAGAACTTAATGGCTCACTTTCTTCTGCTTTTTCTTTGACCTGACAAGGACAAGTTCCTTGTAAGGTTTGAAGAGCCTAACAAGAACATCACGCCACTACAGACCACCTGTTTGCATTATTTCTGAATTCTAGCCAGCATTTCATGCTGGTTGCTGTTGAAAAGACAGACGTAAAGACTGTGAACATTATAGATTCTTTCCAGATTGCTTTCTACAACAAACTCTGCAGAAATTGAAAATTCTTTTTTTATTTATTTAATGCAGAAGGAAAGAAAAAAAGAAAGAAAAAAAAGATTTTAGACTTACTTGTAAGCTTGCTTGTAAATGAATAGATCCCAGATCCTGCCTCTTAAACCTGGTCTATTTCTTTGAAACAGTCACCAAGGCCATTGACAAGGGGAAGGCGGTCCACACAGCCTACATGGACCTCGCAAAAGCCTTCGATACAATACTTCAGTCGGGCATTATAGATAAGCTCACCAGCTTAAATATAAACCCCTATGTCACTAGATGGGTTGCAAACTGGCTCAAGGATAGAACCTACATGGTTAGAATTGCTGGAGCCATGTCAGACTCCAAACCAGTTACAAGTGGCATCCCACAAGGCTCAGTCCTGGGACCTCTCTTGTTTGGTATATATTTCTCGGAGGTGCAGGCCAACATGGAAGGACTGTGGCTGACCAAGTTCACAGATGACTGCAAACTGGGCGCCATAATCGACTCTCCAGCTGACACAAGCATCCTCCAAAAGGGCCACATAGAAACAGACAACTGGTGCCAGAGCCATGGCCTCAAGCTAAATGCCAAAAATTGTATAGTTATCCTCTTTGGCAAAAACAAAGTGCCCACAAATTACCACATAGGTGGTAATCCATTAAGTACAGAAGAAGTAATTAGGGACATGGGGATCCAAGTTGATAGCAATCTCTCATTTGACAACCACGTGGCCAAAGTGGTTAGAAAAACATTTTATATAGCCCACCTAATCATGAAGGGATTCACATCTAGATCAGGGGAGGTCATCGTGCCTCTTTACTCATCCCTCATCAGGCCCATAATTGAGTACAATGCCCCTTTTGGGATGTACCTTACCAGACACCTGCAGCAACTGGAAAGACTCCAAAAGTACCTCACCAAGAGGATCAAAGGGCTCAAACAGATGCCATATGCTGCCCGGTTAAAGAAACTCCAGCTCTACTCAGTGGTATACCGCCTGTTCAGAGGCGATCTGTGCCTGACGTATAAAGCCATGTCCAACCCGAAATTAATGGACATGCTGCACCTCAGAAAATCCAAATCCCATTGAGCTACGTGCTCGAGAGACTTGAACCTCAGCACTGAAATAAATAGGACATGCTGGAGGTACAGATTCATAACCCAGAGGCTCCCTTCACTCTGGAATAAAATCCCAGTCCAGGTTAGGCAGAGTCCCTCATTGACTCTCTTCAAGAGGAATCTTGATGAGTGGATGGGAGATCATAGGTTTACCCCGGGTATCACTTCTGTGTCACTGTTAGACAGAGGCACAGTATACTAACCTCGAAAAAGGGCATAGCAAAATACATTTAAAATGGGTGGCGAAGGCCAAACACACACTGGCTAGGCTTATAAATGCCCTAGGGCAGATAGCCTAGTATGAACCTATGAACCTATGAACCTAAATAAGAGTTGAACATACATTCTCCAAGTATGTAAATGTTCATTTAAAATCATTAGTTTGTTTGCTAACTTGTTAATCTGAAGTATCCCCTGCATAATATTTAGTGTAGTCTAACCAGTTCTGTTGGTACACTTTTGATGTAGCCCTGTTTGCAGGCAGCTTATTTTTCATTTTTAGCTTTTATAAGTTGTTGATTGCAATATGAACCCTTACATTTAAATATGTTTTTGGCATTCAGATATGTGTGTTTATCAAACTAGTATATGCAGTATATCTGGTAGCAAAGACTGATTTCAGGTAGTACAAACAAGCCTTAATAAGAGCAATTCAGTTTTATATACTTCATTGTCACGTTTCTGTGTGCATTGCTAACAATTCTCTCTCTAATGATTTTACATTTTTAATACTCTGTTTAATCCTGAAGCAATTGTTCATAATATTGTTGCTATAATTGTTTGATTATTCTTTGTAATTGTTTCACTACATATATGAATACATGAACTCATCTGGAGCTTTTCTCCTTGGGCTCAATTGAAAAAGGGCTCACTCTGGCCCAATGGACTATTCTGGTTAAAAAACTGCAAATAAAATAAATGAAATTCATATGAGTAATACAGTTTTACATACTTCTCCAAGGCATATTTATCTGCATACAATTAATAGTTTTGTAGTACATGGAGCAATGTGAGTACACTCCAATATCAGAAAATCTATAAGCTTGTTAAGTATCTTTCTGACATCAAAAAGGGCTTAACCATTGTTATACGCACCCTTAGCCTGTTAAAAACTAGCCTCACACCAACCAGTGCTCACTGACTACACTGATTAAAACACTTCATTCACACTTTTTAAGTGCAGACAGGTGCCTGATCGCTTTGGCAGTGGTTAGTGTTTTACAGCTTCCTAAGCTGTAACATTTAGTGTTTTATAGCTTTACAACTACTGTACTGTTTTTTTTCTGTACTTTTGAAGTACATTTTATTTTATTTATTTTACATTTATTGACTGGGATAGTCCAACTGGATGCATGTCCATTTTCAGCGGTGGCCTGGGGAGAAAAGCTCCATGGAATAACAAATCATCATAACATGTCACATATTACAAATAACAAATATATTATTTACAGAGATTAGATGGGCAGACAGTACAAATTACATATAGAATATTTTCAGTGATTAGAAGAGCAAACATTATAACAAATTGTCAGATAGTGTTATTCAGCGAGAGAATTGGACAAAATTACATAGTAGGCTACCTAACAGATTTGCACATTCCAGAGACAGATTAACCAGGCTTGATACAGTGACATAGCCAGTTTGTTCTCAGGTGGTGTTTGAGCCTAGTTTTGAACTGACCAAGTGAAGAGAGTAAGGTAATATCAGCTGGTAGAGAGTTCCACGATCTACCTACAGAATTTATAAAGAGTGAGTCACCAGCTGAGTTATTAGTTTTGCATATCTGAATAAGGAGTCCGTTGGAGGAGCGCAGCTGTCTAGGATTATTATCGAGGGTGACAGGATCTTTAAGTGCAGGGGTATTGTTAGGATTATATATGATTTTATGGGCCATAACCAATTGTTTATATAGTATTAGACTGGGTAGTTCAAGCCATCCAAGCTGGATTAGATTGATGCAGTGATATGTCCTAAAAGGCAGCCCAGTGGCAAACCTGGCAATGTGGTTATAACAGATTGAGAGTTTGTTCATGACAATCTTGTTAACATTAGAGAGAAGAGGGGATGCACAACCTGGCAATGTGGTTATAACAGATTGAGAGTTTGTTCATGACAGTCTTGTTAACATTAGAGAGACAAGGGGATGCATAAAGAAGAGAAGAGAGAAGGTGAGATTGAGCTATGGCAACTTTGGTTGGGGGGGGGGTTTAGGAAGGCTTTTATTCTGTAAAGTGATCCTAGTTTTTTGTTAATGGTTTTAATCAATTGGTTAACATGTAGGTCAAATTTTAGACTATTAAGTATAATGACACCTAACAGTTTACTGGAGAGGTCAGGGTAGATTATTGCTCCATCGTTTGCTTTTATTATAAAGTTAACGGCAGTAGACCTTTGTGTAGGTAATAATAACAGCATTTTAGTTTTTTTAGGATTTAAAATCAGACGTCATTGGGAAAGCCAGTTTTTTATTGTGTTAAAGGTGGTCTGGGTGGCTAAATGTAACTCTATTGGGGACGTGGCCTAGCAAATCAGGGTAGAGTCGTCTGCATATTGGATACAGCTGACTTTTGGGATGACAGTATTCATATCGTTGATGAAAATGGAAAATAACAGGGGCCCTAGTATAGAGCCTTGTGGCACTCCAAGGGTGTTAGGTAGTAGGTTAGAGAGTTTATTCTGCCAAATAACAGCCTGCTGTCTACCACTTAGGTAGGATTTAAACCATTGAAGGGCTTTAGGATCTAGACTGAGTGTTTGCAGGGTTTGGATTAATAGTTGGTGGTCAACCATATTGAATGCCTTGGAGAGATCCAAAAAGAAGGCTGAAGAAATATGGTTATTGTTTTGATTATGGTTTATGGTGTTGGTAAAGGCTAGTAGGGCTGAGGTAGTACTGTGGTGAGGTCTGAAACCATGCTGGGTATCTGCCATGAGGTGGTTATGGATTAGGTGGTGCATGAACTGTCTCTGAATACATTTTTCCATAATCTTTGCAAGTGGAGAGAGTACAGCTATAGGCCTATAGTTGGAGAATTCAGTACAGCTACCTCCTTTATAGAGTGGGATTACACAGGATATTTTCCAGATAGTGGGAATTTTAGCTTCTTCTATGGTTTGATTGATAAGTATTGATGCCAGGTATGCAATAGTATCAGCTGATTTTTGTAGGTATTCAGCAGGAAGTTGGTCAGCCGATATAGTGGTGGGTTTTAGTTTTTTGATTAGGGTATGGATAAGTGATGTGGTGAAAGGCTGAAAACTAAATGAGAGTAGGTTTCTAGAGGTGGTACTTTCTGGGCCAAGGGAGCTAGGAAGTAGTTGACTGGCTAGGGCGTGAATTGTCTCAGTAAAGAATCTGTTAAAACTATTTAAAACATCCTCTGGGGGTTTATCAGTAGTAGCAAGTGGGACGGGGGTAGTAGTATGTCCAGGGTGTAGTAGTTTATTCAAGCCTGACCCAAACTTCTGAAGGTTATTTGGATTTTCTGTCTGTAATTTGGAGTAGTATTGTTTTTTGTCTTGTAGTATGAATTTTTTAGTTTTGTTCCTAAGTTGCCTGTATTTAATTTGATCTTGAGGGTGTTTAGTTGAATGCCATAAAGCCTAGGCTTTGTTTCTAAGGATGATTTTGAGTCTAGTCTCTTTTGAAAGCCATGGTGCAGTTTTTGCTTTTGTTCTTTTTGAGTGAATAGGTGAGTATAAGTCAAGGATCTCAAGGAATTTATTGCTAAAGTACACAACTGCTTCCTCTAAGGGGAGGAGTTTTAAAATAGATCAATTACATGATTTTAGTTCCTGTTGGAATTTGGCTGAGTCAAAGTTTTTATTATTTCTAACATTTCTTAGTAAAGGTTGTTGGGGATTGATAGCTTTGTGCTTAATTATATATGTGAGATAGTGATCACTTAGACTATGGGGGAGGGTACCAGAGGTGTACAGATGGGGATGACTATTGATGAGTACCCAATCAAGTATGCTTTCTTTTTGGTTGGGCTTACCTACCCTAGTAGGGGTGTTAATGATTTGCATAAATGAGTGTAGGTTAACATGGGTGGGTGGGGATTCTGATGAACAGGTGGCCCAGTCTATATTGAAGTCTCTGAGAAGCAGGGTTTCTTGGGGATAGTGACTAGATATCCAGTGTAAGGTGTCTTTAAGTGTAGCTATATTGTTACCTGGGGGAATATACATGCAGATGATATAAATGCATTTACTTTTGTTACGTTGCAGTTCGGTGGCTAGAATATCTAAGTTGTTAATCTGAGGTGGTTGTACTACATCTGTGGTTACATTCAGCTCTTATTTATAGAGTATAGCTACCCCACCCCCTTCCTGGAAGCACGGTCCAGCCTGTGTATGTTATACCCAGGAGGTAGTACTTCATTGTCTGTAGTGGTAGGTTTTAACCAGGTCTCTGATAGACAGAGAATCTCAGGTGAGTGAACAGCAAGGAGTGCATGCAGTTCATGTACCTTGTTATTAATGCTTCTAATATTAAGATGACAGGTTAGGAGAGAGTTAGATGGCCTGGGAATTGTAGGTTTGTAGCTTAGGTTACAGGTAGAGGGGGAGTATGTGTCTAAGGTGGATGGGCCAGGGTTGGGGTGTATGTCTCCACCAAGTAATAGGCTAGGTCTAAGCTTGGAGATAAGTTTCAGGAATTTGTCTACAAGTTTGTGGTAGAGTTCGATTCTAGTGCTAATTTTCCTAGAGTTGATGTGTAGGAAGTGAGCACAATATGTTGAATATGTCCTGGTACTGTAAGTATGGTTGAAGGTGGGATGATTGACAACTTGGGTGATAGTATGGGCCTTTGGAACTTGAAGTCCTGTGAGAGACTGATTTTCATATAAGGTAAGGAAGTATGGGACTAATAAGAGGGGTAGTAAAAAGCAGTGCAACATTGTTTGGGATGTGGCTTGAGAGATAAGAAACTGTTATACCTGGAATTGCAGTACCAGAAGATAGTGTAGTTAGGTAACTGCATTGGAAGAGGGTAGGAGGCTGCCAGATGAAAGTTGATAGGTGCTGGTGAGATGCAGGTAGAGGGCTTGGGTGGGGAATAATTATCACAACAAGAAGTGATAGGAGCTAGTAGGTGTGGGAGTGGCTAATCAGGTAGAAATGTAGAGGTAGTGGGGATGGGTGGGAATTGGGGGTAGGGAGGGGAACGCAGTGAGCCCGAGCATAGTGAGGGCAAATGGAGCGGGGCTATTGCAAATCCCAAGGTTTTCTAGTCTGCCTTAGAGCAGTTAGGTAGGTATTATGGCACTTTTTTATGCATTTAAGTTTGTTAGGTTATAGGTTCAATTTATAGGAAGTGAAGCCTTTAAATTATGTCCTTTTGTATTACACCTCTTAAAGTTAGTATGCTATAGACAATACAATTTTGGGATTGTTTTGATGGTAAAATTTCAAAGATTAGAGGGCAGGGGTAAGCTACTTTTTAGGTAGGGTTAGTAAAAATCTACTGCCAATCATTAGCAGACCAGAGCTCCGCTGTGGCGACCCCTAACCGGGAAAAGCCAAAAGAAAAAGAAGGAATAAGCCAATTCAAATTCTCTAATGAGAGAGAGAACAAGGTAAAAAGAAAGGTCTAGCAGAAGAGCAGCTAGAAGGAAAGGAAATTTATAACTGAGTAGAGTTCAGCAAATTCAGAAGAAGACAGCAGTAGAAGGAGTGAGGTACAAAAGGGGAGGGCAAAAACAGAAATAACTGCAGAGCCAAGTTCTATAACTGCACAGCAAGGAACAGTCACTTAGACTACCAGGTACTGTGAAATGTATCTATGCAGCTGACAATTTTGTAGACTAGGAATTCTTAGAGAAATAGAAACCTTATTTCAGGAGTGGTTATGGAGTGGGAGAAATATGGACACGTGTATTGGGAAGGAGAAGACCGAATAAAACAATGGTTAGAAAGTGCTGGGTTTAGAGATATCTCTGGTGGGGCTGGGGGTTACCAGTAGTGTGCACTCCCTGAATACATTCACAGGATATTTTCAGATCATAATCTGAGACGTTATGTGTTCTCAACATGTATATCAAGATTCATCTCTCAAGCTTCACTCTCTAGATGAATTTCTTGATATCCATGTCTCAAAAACATCACCCTGGTTATGACTGGAGACCCATTTTAAATTGTCTATACTTGTAATGCTCACAATAGGGTGGTACTGTTACAGTAAAGGATGTTGCAATGGGAACTGGATATTGTTTGGTTGTTTCTGAACTAAGAACTGGGGAAGATGCTGAGAAGAAGAGAGACTAACTATTGTGAAAAAGCTCAAAAGAGGGAGACTGTGACTTTTGTAGCCAAGGAAAGCTAACGAGAGGGTACCTTTGTTAATCTTAAACATTTCCCCTGTACCAATTAGAGTCAATTTATTTACATATAAATTCCTATTTGTACTTACATATTTGCAAAGATTGACCAACTGTCTGAGCAGTTCTAGACTTGTTAAATGCATAGAGGACTTGCTAACTTATGGTACATGATAATGCCTGCAGAGAAGGGGTATACAGGATTTGCTAACTTATGGTACATACTAATGCCTGCAGAGAAGGGGTAAAAGAAAAGAGTCCAGAAAAAGGGAACGTTTGTATTCTTCTGTTAAGTGATCCAGGCATTTCTTTCTAAAATGTAGGTACCGGGGGGGGGGGTAAGGATGTTGAAGAGATAGAAGCAGAATTCACCAGCTCTGCTGTTCCTAAAATATTTGTGACAAGAAATGTTATTTCTCAGTTATCGTATTTTTCTTGTTAATGAGTTAATAGCTTCAATTTGTCTCTTCGATAACATTTAAAATTATTTACTTGCTCCTATATTTGTTTGTCAAAATACTACCTGAAACTCTTATACAACATCAAGATGAGCCACACAAAAGCAAACTCTCAAGATACATTTCTGAAGAAAGAGCGCCAAATAGTCTTGACCAATATCCAGGATTTTATCTTTGAAAATCAATAAAATGGGAAACAAATTCGATAACTTTGAGGAAAGATGTACAAAGCAGATGGATCTAATCCAAGAAACCCTTAATCAACATAAAATCCAGATTTCTGGAATGGAAGATGCTTTAAATTATGTGGAGAGAAGATCGTTGGAAGAGGTCAACAACTCTGAGTTTCTTTTAAAACAAAATACAATATTATTGAATAAACTAGATGCCCTAGAAAACAGATCTTGGAGGAACAATATTTGCATTTTTGGTTTGCCAGAGAAAATGGAAGGAAACAGCATGATAAACTTTCTAACTTCTTGGCTCCATAACATCCTTGCCCTTCCTGAAGCAATGTCTTATGGCATTGAGAGAGCCCATCAATTATAAGCAATGGCTTCCACAGATAATAATTCCACACCGAAATCCACTATAGTCAAACGTTTTTTTTTCTTCACAAGATAAGGAATTGATACTAAAAACAGCCTGGTCAAAATCTCCCATCAAATTACAAGGAAAAATAATAAGATTTGACAATGATTATTCTTCTGTATTGATTTCTAAAAGGAAATGTTTTCTACCATTAATTAAAAACCTCAAGAAAAAAAAAACAGATAAAGGTACATCTGCTTTTCCCTGCTAGACTAAAAGTATTTCTCCCGAATGAGACCAGAATGTTTGGGGATACAAATACTGCATTATCTTATTTGAAAACAAAAAAATATTATTCAACAGACAGAAGAAATGGGTTGGAGCAGCAGCTCTCTGAAACAATTTGCTGAAAGAAATGGCTGGAAAACTAATGAAAAGAAGAAGAAAATGAAATAAAAATTATTATTGCACTCTACGGAGTAATTCAATATCTTTTCAGTCATTACTTATTCTATGGAGTAATTCAATATCTGTTCAGCTGTTACTTATTCTATGGAGTAATTCAGTATCTGTTCAGCTGTTAATTATTGACAATAGTTCT